>NC_040881.3:19561295-19568795 GCF_900634795.4 Betta splendens
ACTAATCAATCAGTCAGGCATTATTTGAAGTAAACCAAAAGTTGAAGTGTGTCATTACGGTTCAGTCAAACTTTTACAACAATTAGTAATAATAATAATAAATTGTCATAATTATTTCAAATTGCCTTTAACTTTAACATTTCCAGAAATAAACTGAATTTGCTCTTGTTGCACTTAGCACGAATGCAAAAATGGGAGCGAAGCAGCACAGTCCTCTGAGGAAGAGCCATTGTGATTCATTAATCCTCCACAGAGCTGAGCTACAGGCAGAGCACGAGTCAGAATCACAAAATGAGTGCTGGCTGAATTCAGCTTCTGCATCTTGTTAGTCTGAAGGCGCATATTAACATTAATGCAGCTTGTGACCGACAGTTATCAATGGGACAGAAAGGATTTGTTGTGTCAGGTAGGCTTAAGTAACAATGACCTATCCTATCATCAGGTGGAAACCAAAATAATGCAGTGCAGGAAAACTCATCCTGGCACCTGCTTAGCATCAGCTTCTGCTGTGGACCGACCACTCTGTGCTTTATCCGCATCTCACTTTGATATACTCACATTTCCTGTGTGCAGCATGTGCAAGTGGAAATCCTTCTCCAATTTGCATACAGTATCATTAAAATAGTTTTTTTTACTTTGCATAAAAAATTATTAAAACGAACAAGTATTTGCATACGAGTGTAATGTGTGGTGTGCGCATGTAAATAAGATTTGTGTTCGCAAAATTGTGCGTATGAGTAAAGGAAGGGGTGTGTGGGTATTTTTCCACAAGGGGTTTGCATCTGTATTCAGGTCCCACACACACACACACACACACACACACACACACACACACACACACACACACACACACACACACACACACACACACACACACGGGAGGCCTGCAGAGGGAGAATGGTGGGAGACGAAAGCGGGAGAGGAGCAGTGAAGCGTGAATTATGGATTTTGAAGGATTTCCCTTTGCTGCAGGAGTGTGGATACGCTGAGGGAAGGGGAGAGGTTAAGCCAGAGAATGAGTGGAAAAACACAGCGAGTCAAGAAAAAGAAAGACACAGACTGAGGAAGTCAGTGCAGAAAAAAACCTGGAGGGGAGAAAGCTTTCCTGTATGTTTCCTTCAGGGAGCTCTGGGGAGAGGTGGGAGCCGGGGGGAGGTGGGGGGAGGTAGGGGGAGGTGAGTCTGACCAGTTCAACACCTCTTTTTCCACAACCTGGACCTTCTCCGTGCACGGGCTCCTCGTCTTCCTCCCTCAGGCCACTATGTGAAACGGAGCACGGTCAGGTGGTGAATGCTTAACCATGTGTGGCAGCAGATCAAAACATTTTCCTAGTAAAAGCAGGCAGTAAAACTCAGCCTGATACTCCCCCCCCCCCCCCACCCCCCCCCCCCCCCCCCCCCCCCCCCCCCACACACACACACACACTGTACACAGATAAGATTTAGTGCCGTGTGTTAACTGCCAAACCAAACACATTCCACATCCATCTCTTGCACCCTCTCCACTATTTTCTCCTTCACTTCCCTCACGCATGTGATGCATTGTCCAGCTACTGGCATTTTACCATGGCAACGGTCAATTAGTAGCCGATTCCAGCAAAATGTGAGTTTGTAAAAAGTGGAAATCACACACTAAGCTCCTAACCATAGACTTCTAATCCTTATCATACATGTACAACTACAGAACTGTTCCACATGATACTCGCTTGGAGTCATGAAACCTGGAACCACTGGAAACCTTGAAGTCATTTTGGAATCTCACCTAATGTTTTACAGCCATATGAAGAAAATGGAATTACTACCACCAAAAAACAAAAACAGAAACAACATCTTCTTCCTGCGTGTGTGTTTTGGGCTGATTAGATTATTGCAGTTGACTGTTCACCGGGCTGAGTCCAACGCCGAGCAGGCAGGACCAGAGCCAAGGTCCTCATATTCCCAGAGGCCAATACTCACAGACACAGCACACTGGGGCCTGTTCTCGTTACAGACTGGTGGTTGTGCAGGTAAAACCTCATCATATTTTCTGGGTCTTTGTTTGAGTATTGTCCCAGCACACTGTTACTGTAATACTGAGAAATTCACAATAACGATGCGTTAACCACAGCACTGATACTGTACCACCCAACAAACCAAACCACCCATGGACTAAAGTGACTAAAGTTTCCCCTCTGACAGAAAACGGTCATGGAAATAACCTGAAACCCACAAAAGTAATAATGAATAAATGTTTACTAAAAATTAGAAATGAAAAGCAAACATTGCTTTTGGACCATGTCTCACTTTAGTTTTGTTCTTTTAAAGCACCAAAGTTGACTTTGCGCTCTAGAAATAAACCTATTGTACCTTATACGTCACACAATGGACTCTTTAGAGAAAAAAAAGGCTTTCTATTCCGTAACTGTACAAAATCATTATTGTTTATTTCCACAGTATGCGTCTCATGATAAAAACAGCCCAAACTACCACACAGCCACAGCCGTCGTTTCTCATTCCTGGCACTTCATCAGTCTCTCGTGTGCTTCTTGCACACAAACGCATTTGATCTGCTTCCTTTTACTGATGTGGGGCATCAGCCACATAGACACTACACCAACACTTCATGGCTGATGAGGCCTGTCCCATTTACACTTGCGTGACTAAATTTTGCCTGACTTCACACTTGTTTGTGTGTGTGTGTGTGTGTGGAACCTGAACCTTGATGTTGTTTGTTCATCAAGGTTCAGGCAAACACACCTTCTACACTAATCCAGCCTCCTCCTGCATCCTAGGATATCTGATAATTAATTACCGTGTATCTTTGTCTTTTTTTTCTAATCATTTTGAGTGTGCGTCTGTATCTGTCATTTATTAATTCATCATTCATTTAAATTCACTGGTTCATTTTATCTCCCGTCAGGAAGGAGTTTGCACTATGCAAAGCTTCTGTGTAAATGACACACCTGCTAATGTGAAATCAATCAAAATCATCTCTACAACAAAAACAATGTTATATGGAAGGAACATGTGTGTGTGCGCATATGTGTGTGCGTTGTGTGTGTGTGAATCAAACTGACCTGAGGCCCTGATATAATGCACCTAGTCATCGTCTTTGCTTCACGCTGGATGAGTCCCCAGCTCAGATGAGACTCTCCAGAGATGAGTGTGTGGTTCGTGTTGGTGCCTATGTGTTTGTTTTTATGTGGGTGTGTGTAGCCGAGAATAATAATCACAGCCCCTCAGATTCACTTCAAACTCAGCCAGACGTGACATGTGTAAACCACAGAGCAGAGCATGTACGTGTGTGTGTGTGTGTGTGTGTGTGTGTGTGTGTGTGTGTGTGTGTGTGTGTGTGTGTGTGTGTGTGTGTGTGTGTGTGTGTGTGTGTGTGTGTGGAGGCAGAGAGGAGCAGAGACGGACTGTACTCACAGCTGAGAAAAACATGAGACAGGTTGTGTGTGTGTGTGTGTGTGTGTGTGTGTGTTTGTGTGTGTGTGTGTCCTCCTTCTGTCCTCTGGGCTTTGTTTACCTCTCTATGGATCACTTGACTGTGCTGCTTGGACCTCAGTCGATCCACTGGGATAAGAGGTTGGTCACTAACACACAGGTCGGCGGTGGATTCCCTATAGTGAATGACGATGAGCTATGATGAACTAATCAGCTGACAGGACTTTGGTGAGAGTCAGGAAGGGCAGAGGTCACACTGACACACATGATGTGACACTTATCAAACTGAGTGATGTTGTCATTCACATAGTTGTTCATATTATTTACAGTGTAAATAACTTGTACATGTACAGAATAGAGACCATTTGAAGAAATGTCTCCTCGGTGTCACAGGTCCTGCTTCACCCTCATTCAACGAGCCCAAACAAAACCCAGTGAAGGATGAAACCCTCAGTTTAATGTTCACACGTCTCCAGACGCTACACTAATTACTTCCAGTCTTCCCCTTCTTTCTACTGGCTGACGTATGATGGATGATCCAAAACATAGTGGAGGACATTCATACACATTCATTCACAGAACTTCAACTCTTTAACTTAACTCATTTAAACATATACTTCAGTTAACTAGCTACTAACCATGAACCATTTTTAAAGGAACTTTCAACAATCAATAATATAATTGGTATTTATTATGAACTATGACCTTCTCTTTATTACGTTGCAAGTTTATACTTCCATCCATTCATTCTTCTGTTTTCGGAAAAGCAGATTTTTCCATTTTCCCTGTTACACATAGATTATTTACACAGTAAAGGTTGAGCATATTAAAATAACTCTTGTGTGTATTTATAACTGGAGTCTATTTATGAGAAGCCTGAGTGGATGACGGGGACCGCAGCCAAACGTGGAACCTGGACTCAGCAGCGTTAACGTCAGATGACTAGTCAGGAGTGTGTGACTGGTGAGGTTATACATTAACAGGGACATAAAACGATAGCAACAACAAAAGTAAACAAAGCAGCTGTTACACTTTATATTCAACATCCTTCCACACAACCAGATAAATAGCTGCAGCTGTAGTTTGTCAAGTGTAAAATCAAGTGTGTTGGTTTGATGCTAAATACAGTGTGAACTGAAGTGAACAGAACACAGTTTATATAATGTGTGCGTCTATGCAGTACATTCAAATTTGCAAATGCACATGTCCCCCTCCTGTCTGCGTGTGATTAGAGGTGTTTGAACGCTGAGCTCAGACGGAACAGTGTGTACAGTCACGTTACAGCAGAGCTGCTGTCGCTGCGTGCAGGTACACGACACGATGTTGTGTTTGTATCATATCGCGTCCGTCAGCTCCAACAATAAAACACCCCTGAAGACGACTTTTGGACTTTATGTAAACACACAACTGGCTGAGAGACATCTGGCTGAAGGGCTGTATTCTTACTCACTGTAGTGCTGCAGAAACACACACGCTGAGGAAATCAACACACAAACACACAAACTGAACCCGACACTCGCTGACGCGTTTGACTGCATCACATTTCTTCTCCTGCTTGGTGATGACTCAGATAAGTGGTGAGTCACACAGACACACACACACACACACACACACACACACACACACACACACACACACACACACACACACACACACACACACACACACACACACACACACACACACACCACAATACGATCAGAGAGCGTCAGAAAAACATTAAAAATGTAAAGAGGCAATAGATTGTCGGTCCTTGGGTCATTGTGTGTAACTCTCAGGTGGTGGCTTTCGTAGGTAACAGGGTAAACACTCGCACCAACGCAGCAGCTGTTCTGCTAAAAACGAAACTTCAAACTCCACCTTGGAATGTTCATCCTAAAACTATCAGTGTGACACACGCTGGAAATACACACAATAGTTAAAACAGCCTGTTTGCGTTGAGTTAAATCATTCTCACCGCAAACAGCAGACAATCAGCTGGCGCTCCCTCGAGAGGCCGTGGGTTCAACCACCAACCTCAGAAATGTGGGGGGAAACACAACGTGTTGCTCCATTTAATCAGATAGACCACAACAAGCAGCCATAGATCACAGTTGAGATCAGCTGGGGGATCGTAAACCTCAGAATAAGTGTAACGTGGTGTGATTACAATTATGAACACAAAAAAGCTGTGCTCATTTGCATATTTCGCTTGCGGCCCCGCATGTTTGCAAAGTAAAGTGAGCGTCAAGGTCTTGGGAGACGCCTCAGAGGGGCCACTGATCCTGCGTCCACAGCTCCACGGCTAGAAATCTGTATCAATATTAAAGGTTTGCGCTCTTCTACAGCAGAAACTCCTCTTCTCGAGTGTCTCCCCTCTGCTCCCTCTCTCTTATTACCATGGCAGCCTTTCAGCCGTTTGTTTTAAACGGGTGCTTCATGTACCAGCACTGAAAGAGGGAGAGACGAGAGCTGGTGCATTCAGGCCCCGTGAAGAGTGGGATGCTGTGTGTGTTTGTGTGAGCATGGTGGGCCACTCAGCTTTCAGAGAGAGAGAGAGAGAGAGAGAGAGAGAGAGAGAGAGAGAGAGAGAGAGAGAGAGAGAGAGAGAGAGAGACAATGGGCTTTAACATGCAAATCCTTCCTCTGCTTCATCTGCCTCCTCTCATATCATCCATAGCAACACAGCTACACGTAATGAGGAGGACACGCAGGTTAACAATGCTGAGCTGTCTCAATGGGTGTAGTTGACACATCCTCCAGAAGCACACACACACACACACACACACACACACACACACACACACACACACACACACACACACACACGCACACACAGTGTGTTATCAAGAGAAATCAAGGAGGTGCATGTGTTCTAAGCTATAAACAGACGGCAGCATGATTCAGCAGATAAGCCTGAGTCGATCGCTGTCACGCAGGCACGCAGGCACGCACGCACGCACGCACGCACGCACGCACGCACGCACGCACGCACACACACACACATTATTCCACATTTTAATCAGCTCTTTATTTTTCATTCTGTCACAGTTGGAGGCAGAAGGACTTATTTTTCTCTCTGCAAGCAGAAAGATCGTCACATACATCATGCATACATCATAAAATGTTTAACATTTAAAACTGAGACTGCACTAGAACCAGCAGGCGCATACTGACCTCATGTCATACAGTGAGTTCACAGTGACCTGTCAATGACATGGGCCTAGTTTGTAATAGATTATGTTTTAGTCACAGGATGACACCAGTCACACTGATACGACAAAGAATAACTTATTAACAATTGAAACAACATTTGACATGAGTCTGTGACTTGTTTTTTACATTTCATGTATTTATCATGTTTACTGTTGGTTAAAGAAGACATAATAAATATATATCTATAGAACAGTGCTCACACGTGGCACCAGGTATGTGGATAATGGATCCTGATTACTGACTTACTGATTTAAGTTACTAAACCTCAGCTGAGCCCATTACAAGCATTGGCCAATGCACTTATATATTAAATATATCATGTTTGTGTTACAATAGAAATGTGCCACAACTCCCAGAAATGACTTCATGTTGGTCTGAACCTCCTTCTTCAACTCACGTCTCTCTGTTCTTTTTCTTCATATTTTCTTAGAATTAGAAGTCTGTCATTTACTTCCTGTGTGCTTTTTCGGGAAAAAGCTCCACGCGTTCACGATCTGCAAATATAACAAACGCACTTGACCCTTGACGCCCCCCCGTTTCGTGAGCACCAACATGGCGTTTGAAGCCTCTGCCTCGCTCCAGACGTTACAGCATAAAACCACACATACCACACGCACTTTGGATCGGTGCGTGCTAAAACAACGCTGTGGCAGCCGGCGACCACCGTGCTGGTGGTGATACGGGTGCAGAGCGAGGCCTGGGGCTGTTCCTACGGCGACGGGGGTGGGTGAGTTCTGGCTGGAGCTCCCCGGAGCGTGGGGATGCATCACTGGAATCATTTAATTCATACCGTAAACGTGACAGGGTTAATGAGTGGCAAAGAGAGCCTTGGGACCACAGGGAGGGCCGGGCAGGGGGGCAGGGAGCGTGTGGATGGGTA
>NC_040881.3:19871295-19996295 GCF_900634795.4 Betta splendens
TAACATAAAAAAATAGGACAAACAGAAATACACGAGACCTTCTAACCAATGAGGAGTATGAAGATGAACAACTGATAACCTTTGTGGAAACACTGATATGAAACTGCAGAATCCTGTTATGTAATGCAATCTGACCCACCATGAAGCTCTGTTAAGCTGTTTGGGTGATGTTATCATCCAAACATCCAAACTGTGCTAAGTTAAGTCTGCAGGTGGTTGTTTGCTTTGCCTAGCATCGACAGCTAACATTAACCTACACTACTACTGGCAGGACATGAGCTCGCACAGGCTAATTGGACGCCGGTGCTGATTGGCTGCTCACCGTGACCTGAATTACAACTGAGAATGTCAGACATCTGCCAATAGAGAGAAACGACTCCAGGTTGTTACAACTGCTGCACAAAGTTTCAGTTCTATTACGAAGATCACAGTCAGTGACAGGAAACTAGAACCAAACTCAAACAGGCAACAGAGATTTGATACAAAGTAATGAATAAAATGAAGCAAACTATCAATAGAAGAAATACCGTGATTCCAGACTATAGATTCTAGACTATAGAGCACATTCAAATTTAAGCCGCATCCATTAGATTTTATACAAAAAAAGTTTTGATATATAGGCGGCACCTGGTTATAAGCTGCAGGTGTTGACGTTGTAACGTGAGATTTTTACACACAGATGATACACAAAGATTTTTCTAACATTTAATTAAATACGGTAAAAATGTTTTTTGGCTGGTTAAAAAAAAGTCAGTGTCAGAACTAAATGGCCTCAAAATTACTTTGTCGCACACTTTCTCGGTCTTTCTTTCTGGTTTCTTTGACCTTTTCCTCGTAGGGAGGCAGCTGTCGTCTGTGCCCTGATGGACAGGTAATTTCTTCTCAACTTCTTTAAGGTGGTAATTGACATGACTTTTGTTGAACGCAGCAACTCCTGCATGGCTTGCACTAAGATAAAGAGTATCAACGCTACCACATAACCGTAACTACGTGCGCATGCAACACACAAGCCTCAATAGCTTTCAGGATCTAAACAGTGTGCAGCAGCATGAAGCCCGTAAGCCAAATTAGCTTCACCGTTGTTTAAAATGCAGGGTTTAAAGCGCTGGACAAATGTAGCGGCTTATAGTCCAGAAATTACAGCACCCAAATACAAAATCACTGGCTGAATTTTTTATGCAGCAGACTATCAGCAAACTAACCACCAGTACTCATGTAGCTGTCTATTACACCATGTGCTGCTCATGTCCTATGCCTGGTGCCTCTACTTTGAAGATTGTTGTTGTGTTCTATGCTCTTTTATGATGTCTCTGTGTTTCATTGGCCTCCTTTTGTGCTAAGTCATTAACTACCTTCTCCATAAATGACCTCACCTCTGGATCAGCAGCACCTACTTCACCTACATTTCAGTTTAACCTTCACTGCAGCCAGCTGTTCGCTCTGCCTGCTCCTGTATATCGTTCTACTGCTTTACCCAACCAGAGGAATTGCGCTCCCTCATATACTGGTGTGCTCTCGCCTATATCCATCTCTGACTTGGGCTTATTCAGAGTCTTGACAACCACCACTGATTGTTTACTTTAGTTGCTACTCCACAGATTGAAATTCTCCAGGAAATATCTTTGCTGATCTTTGTACCATTAATAGGTGAGTAGTTACAGAATCTGCAGGGAAATTAAAGTAAAACATCTTTTCCTGTTTTTTTTCATTTGAGTTGCAAGTTAAAGGTCTCATCTTAAATATACAGTATCAGTGGAATGGAGTAGAAAGTATGTAAAGTGGTTTTACACAGGCAGGATAACATGGGCTAAGCATTTTAATTTATTACTGTATATAAAATGTATTTTACATACATACAGATGACTGTATGGTGCCAGCTCCACTGCTGACTAGTGCCTCAGTTCTAACCAGTAAGTGATGACCTATATTTATCAGCTGTCAACATCAATAACCGTGATTCTTGCTGAGGCAAGAACAATAGTAGCAAAATGTTCCTCAAATATGTGCGATCACTGCTGCAACCAAATACCAAGTGTATTTTGATGGATTTTGTGGGCTCCACTAGTCGCACCACTTTTGTGCATTTTTTACATGTAAAAGACTCACAAAACACAATGGAACAATGATGGAGACTAACAGACGGATTTACAATCCGCAGAGACAAAGGTGACAGCTTTACTTTCTGTCGTAAAGTTGTTGTTTTCTGTATTATGCCAAGTCGTTTTTTTTTAAGCTTTTTCTAAAACCAACAAAAAATCAAATATCACCCTTTGTGTTTCAACGATTCTACCTGTCCAATCCCCAGGCTACTGTCACTGTTAACCATCAGGTAATTACACCTGGATTGGGAGACACACCAGTCCAACCCAACGAGGCATTCAGCCTACATGCTGCATGACAAGCTGAACTCAGTCACTGCATTGCATCCCTAGTTAAAACTCTAAATCATATGCAGATATGTAAGTGAAGCAGAAAACAGAAAGGCTGAAAGCTCTAATGAAACTGGGCTTGAGCAGGAATCTGACGTACTTTGGCTTTGCTGTGCAAGAATATCCCTTTTAGGATTATCAAAATCCTCTACTGCTTGTGTATGCCTCTCCATCTGCAGGTGGGGTAATAATTTCCAAGCACTGGCTCCTATTTACGGCATAGTAAAAAACAAGTATAGGTATGTGGGAGGTAAGTTTCAATATTTTGGTGTTAAAAATGGCCTGGAGTGATGGCTAAGGCCACTGTCCCCGAGTTAGAGTTTCCAAAACACCAACACTGAAAAGGTTACGGCTTTCCTATGGGGCTAACAGAACACACCAAGACACTTTGCAAAGTATAGCCCAAGGCAGGGTCCTGAAATAACTCCACGTTGAAGCCGAGTGTTCTCAGGCAGAGTGAAGAGTCCACTTGGCTCAGGGTTGTGTAGTTGTGGGCTAAGCTTTGTCATCCCACCCACTGATATTTACAATGTTAAAAGATCTAAATGAAGACACACAGTAAAGCAAACCCTGCATGTAATCAAGCGTGGACGTACAAGAATGTGCAGTGTAACAATAAACCACCAAAACTGAAATAATCACTCAAACGTGTCTGATGTCTGACAAACAAAGGAGCTGGATTTAATTCCCAGAGTCACCAGGTAAGGGTTGTGTTTGTCTGCGTGGGTGAATAAGCTTCAGCACCAAGTGGGAACAGTCTGCAAACCCCTGCATGCTTTTAAGGAGATACACCAGAGGTTACGAATATCTATGAACCCAATTCTTTATACTTTTTACAAGCTCACACGTTCCATGCTGCTTTTCTTAGCTGCCAAAAAGCATTTCATAAATACTGAAAATGTGAAAGTAGACAAGATAGACAAAACAAGTCCAACTACAAACACTAAGTGAGTGATGAAATGTGACAGCATTAGCTGTGCCAGCAAAGTCCTGAACCTAATAGTAGAAACCAGCCACACTCCACTGCATTCCCCTCCCTCTCTACATGTGTTGTGACATTTCCTCACAATGTCAGACGTAATAGTTTTTGATTTAACCTGAAAACTAATCCGTAAAAGGAGAAGAGGGACATGGAGACAGAGAACTGGGCAGAGGGAACTCAGACAATCATCCACAAAAACACAAAATAATATTACAATATTATTTTACATGCCACACATCCCCTCTACAATTTTCTTTACTCTGCATGAATATGACCAAAAGTAAAAATCAGACCAAAAACTACACAAAGGGAACCTGTCTAAGCAAATAAGCCAGAACGTATGTAGAACTTAGGTATGCAATTAAATGTTGTAGAAAAGTAAAGTAGTTGAACAATGTGATTCTGAGCTTTCAATAATTGGTTAAACTAGTTAAAATGATGACCCCAGTGACATCTTCAATAAACATGAGAGGTGAAGATGATGCTTACATCTCATTACATTAAAACTGAACAACTAAAAGCATCTGATGTGCAACATGCTTTGGTTTGCATGTGGCATGATGGTGTAGTAGTAAATGCTAGTTTGGAGTCAGGGGCTGTGCGGCTGCTCCAGCTTCCTCCCACCGTCCAATAACAAAACCATCTAGACATGAATCTAAATCGTCCATGAATGCTTCTCTGTACGTGGCTGTGATGCTGTGGCTCCAGATCCTTTAGGACAATAAGCAGTTCTGAGTTTCATTTCCACTCAACTGTCCGATCTTACAACATCCGGGTTTGTGCCTTCAAACATTCCAAATTTCCTGTGTTCTCCTGAAGGAACCAGCGTACAGTTACATACTGTACCACCTCACTGTCTTGTATATTGCTGATTCAAAGAATGCCTAAATTATGATTACCCCCCCCAAAAAAAAAATAATACTCCATCCATCATTTGAACAGCTTGTCCCCTTAAGGGTCACAGGGATGCAGGAGCCTAGAAGGAGTCATCCCAACTTTTGGGACTCACTTTTCCCCCACGTAAATATATAAATGAGATAAACAAGTACATTGTTTTGTCTTATTTGTGTAATCGGACCAGCATAAGATTAAATATAATGTGACTGACATCACACACACACTATATATATATATATATATATATATATATATATATATATATATATATATATATATATATATATATATATATATATATATATATATATATATAGCCCCAATAAGCACAGATACGCTGAGCGAGGCAGCGACTGACCTGAAAGATAAGATCATGGCGAGATTAAACAGGCAACCCCGAACCCCACTACAACGGCTAAGTGAAGTACCATCAGAAAGTCTCATGGAAGATGTGAATGCAGCATTGAGAGCGATCCCTACCACAACAATCACGGAAACCAATGAGCTGGTATACGCTTCAGCATCAGTGATCCTAGAGGTGCTTGGCTATAAGAGCAACCATGGGAGCCATGAGAAACAATACCCACCATGGAAACGAAGGTTGGAGGCAAAAATCAAGGCAGCTCGGAGGGAAGTGAGCCAAATGACAGAGGCCCAGAGAGGTGCAATGAAAAGACCAATGCCTAAGAGGTACAGCCAGATGCCCATACCTGAAGCACTCGAAACTGCCAAGCAAAGGCTACAAGCCTTGGCCAGCCGCCTAAAGAGATACACCAGAGACAACGAAGCCAGACGAATAAACCGGCTGTTCGCAACACAACCTGCGAAAGTGTACTCTCAATGGCAGGGTAATAACAGCAGAGCAGACCCACCAAGGCTGGAAACTGAACAGTACTGGAAAGGGATATGGGAGAGGGAGGCATCACACAACAGCAATGCACAGTGGCTGGTGGATCTGAGGGAAGACCACAGCAACCTCCCTGAACAGAATCCAGTGACTATCACAGTGGCAGACATCCAACAAAGAGTCTCAGGTATGAAAAACTGGACAGCACCCGGCCCTGACATGATCCACGCCTACTGGCTAAAGAAGCTCACTGCAATCCATGAGCGCCTGGCAGCACAAATGAACCAGCTGCTAAGGGATGGGACTCACCCTGAATGGCTAACCAAAGGGCGAACGATCCTGATAATGAAGGATCCCTCAAAGGGTACTGTCCCATCCAACTACCGGCCAATAACCTGTCTCTCCACAACATGGAAGCTCATGTCAGGCATCATTGCAGCTAAGATAAGTGGGCACATGGGTCAATACATGAGCAATGCACAGAAGGGCATTGGTAAGGATACCAGAGGAGCCAAACACCAACTCCTGGTTGACAGAACAGTTGCCCAAGACTGCAGAGCGCGACACACCAACCTGTGCACAGCCTGGATCGACTACAAGAAAGCCTATGACTCAATGCCACACACATGGATCACTGAATGCTTGGAGCTGTACAACATCAACAGAACTCTAAGGGCCTTCATTGCAAACTCGATGAGGTTGTGGAAAACCACACTTGAAGCCAATGGGAAGCCACTTGCCCAAGTATCCATCAAATGTGGCATATACCAAGGAGATGCACTGTCCCCACTGCTGTTCTGCATAGGTCTGAACCCCCTCAGCCAAATAATAAACAAGACTGGCTATGGATACCAACTCCGGAACGGGGCCACCATAAGTCACCTCCTCTACATGGATGACATCAAGCTGTACGCCAAGAGTGAGCGAGACATCGACTCGCTGATCCACACCACAAGGATCTATAGCTCAGACATCGGGATGTCATTCGGGTTCGAGAAATGTGGGAGGATGGTGACAAAGAGAGACAAGGTAATCCACACAGAAGGGGTCTCACTCCCAGAAGGAACAATAGCAGACATTGAGGACAATTACAAGTACCTTGGAATACCACAGGCAAACGGCAACCTTGAACAGGCAACAAGGAATGCGGCAACAGCCAAATACCTCCAACGAGTAAGGCAAGTCCTAAGAAGCCAGCTCAATGGCAAGAACAAATCCCGGGCAATAAACAGCTACGCTCTGCCAGTGATCAGATACCCTGCGGGAATAATAAGGTGGCCAAAGGAAGAGATACAGACACATGCATGGAGGGTTCCACCCCAAATCCAGCACCCTGAGACTGTACGCTAGCCGCAAGGAAGGAGGCCGAGGACTAGTGAGCGTGAGAGCCACTATCCAGGATGAAACATCCAAGATCCATAAGTACATCAAGGATAAGGCCCCGACAGATGACGTGCTGAGTGAATGTCTCAGGCAGTGGAGAACAGAGGATGAGATGCTGGAAGAGGGACCATCATGGGAGGACAAGCCCTTACACGGGATGTACCACCGCAACATAACTGAAGTGGCTGATCTCAACAAATCCTACCAATGGCTTGAAAGGGCTGGGCTGAAGGACAGCACAGAGGCACTCATCCTGGCTGCACAGGAGCAGGCCCTGAGCACCAGAGCCATAGAGGCCCAGGAAAAAGGAACATGAGAAACTAGAGAAATACCAAGGGCTCAGAGAAGAACTGGAGAAGGCTTGGAAGGTGAAGGCCACAGTGGTGCCTGTGGTGATCGGAGCACTAGGGGCTGTGACCCCGAAACTGGAGGAGTGGCTACGACAGATCCCTGGAAAAACATCCGAAATCTCAGTCCAGAAAAGTGCAGTCCTAGGAACAGCAAGCATATATATATATATATATATATATATATATATATATATATATATATATATATATATATATATATATATATATATATATATATATATATATATATATATATATATATATATATCCTCTACCAGAGGCCAGGGAGCTTGAGGGCTCTGCACAGTATCCCCACACACACACATCGTTTGAGAACGCATCGACACACACTAATTGCAAGGCGACTCCATGACTTTTTGGAGTGGCCACTTGTCTTGGTCCTGCCATGATTAAACAACACAAATGAGGAAAGAATCGGGACAAAGTGGAAGAACGGGGAAAGGAATGGGGATGGGTGGAAGGTGGGGGAGGAGCAGGTCAGACCTAAAGAGGACACATTCTCCACTGTATGTTATGTTAGACATCTTAGACACATTTTACTTCAGTAGAATTAATTATTTTCACAAATGTCTTTCTCATTCATTGGGGTTTTACATTTTATGAAAAAGAAAACCATTCTAATTAACATTTCAGTTGCTTTAGTTTAAGGTTTGTAAACTTGATATTTGTAGTGTCTATTAGCTGCTAATTGTGTAACCAGGTAAACCAGGTTCAGCTACTAGAGTTCTCTGATGTCACATCTGTATCTAATTGTCTTTTACTGCAACGGAACACTCAAGTGAAGAAATTAAACATCTATAATGCAGGACTAGGACCTATTTTACTAGAACTAGAATCAGTTCACCCTGAAAGCCAATCCACACACACAGCTGCAGAGCTAAGCACCAGAGAGACAGAGTTCATGCATCCTCACACACCTACACCACCTCCAGCTGCTCATGATCCAGTCACATTTCCCAGAGAAGCCAGATAAGGCCCAAAAGGAGCCTGTTAGTCAAGCATTCAGCTTCAGTGTGTGTGGAAGTAATGTATCTACCACTAAATATTCCTTAAGTTTCTAAAAAACAGAGACAGAGGGAAGGATAAGCAGAACATCAATGCGGATGAGGAGGAGGTGTGTTTGCAAACCATCTGGAGACTGTCTCTGTCAGTAGCACCTCATCACTCAGGCTTGGTCTTTTCTCTTCAGGTTGGTGTGAACCAGTCTGAACAACTCACACATGCTGTGCACAGACTGTTTCAGATGTACATGTCACACACATACCCCTTAAAATAAATGCTTATTACAATGACAGACTTAAAACTACACTTGTCCCATAAAAATACATTCAAAATATTAGAAATGTGTTTAAGCTGGGCCATTTAAAATAATTACCGCTAACATGTGCAAAGGTAAAACAATGTGACGTGTGTGTGAGAGTGATGAGATCCACTTCCCTTTAGGAATAAAACTTTTTTTTGATTAGTAGAACTGCCCCATCTACACAAAAATCACTGCAGCCACACACACATTCATGTTTAAAAGTTCTATCCTTCCTTTATAGCTTTGAAACATTGATACACACACAGGGTTATAAGACAGACACGCAATCTATCTCACACATCACTCACAAAGGCCTTGTTGCTAGGAGATAGTGCTCTATTTGTGGAGAGAAAGCGACAGAGAGACTTAAAGAAGGATATGGGGGGGCAGGAGACGGGGACGGAGCCTGTGTGTAGATAGAAGAGCACAGTGAAGATAAACGGGAGAAAGTACAGCAATAAGAAATTCATCATATTATTCAGTCAGATTTCCAAGAAACCGGGTGAAGATAAAAGATATAACACAAACACACACACGCACGTAAATGAACTAGAAACACTTCACCCACTGGTGGGGTCAACGTGTGTGTTCTCACAGTCCACGCATGGTCACTCATGTGAAGGTGGTGTACATTGCCACGCTGCAGAGAGGACGCTGTGTGTGTGTGCGTGGATCCAGCAGGTCATATAACGGTTGGGTAGTCACATTGTCTGCCCCAGTGGTTACACACACACACACACACACACACACACACACACACACACACACACACACACACACACACACACACACACACACACACTGCAAATCGAGGTTCAAGGTCGCTTTAATTGCCATTAGACATTGTTTAAACAACATTGGTCAGATTTTAAAACTAAATTTTGAAATTTTATTTTTATTTTTAGATTCATCATCACCTACAACTGAAGATTGTGTGTTGCCACATTTTAGTGTTTCAACACTTCAACCTTCAGTTCACGCTTCATGTTGGATAGCTGCAACACTGACTGAAGAGCCTAGTGGTTCTAAAGCTAAAGACAACCAGGGGAATAAACAGTCAATGAAATGTGGCTGTGTCTGCATGTGCTACCATGGCAACAACACTAAAAACAATACCTATCATACTGTTGTACAGAGCAAGAAAATCACTGAGACCAAAACATCAGGTCTACGTAGTGAAGCTGGTATGAGCATCTGTGCCTGCATATTGTGCTGCAAGGATAACAACTATGAATCATTTTAAAATGCAGTTCTTCAGTTCAGTGGCTGCTCATACTGTTAGTGTATGATAATCATGTCAAAGCTTCACACTCATCCTTGTGTCCTCACTTCCGTAATATAAACCTCACAAACCATTAATAAAGTCTGTTAATGTCATAATTACAGACTAAAATGACTTGACAGTAGCGTCTATGTACCAACTCTGCAAATTAATGAAATCCACTAATCCACATTCCAGAGGAGTGGAAGATCCCAACATACAAAACTGTACTTGACAAACATGTGTTTGTCAATGTGTTTCTACATAAGGACAATACAACAACTTATGCACATGTTGACAAAAACTAGTTACAATAGGCTCTAATAATCTAACACACAGACACACAGACACAGACACACACACACACACACACACACACACACACACACACACTTCCATCTCTGTGAGGACAGTTGTTTGCTAACCCCTTACTGAGTCTGACCTTGTCTTTTCTAACAGATTCTAACAAAGCCTTAGTCCTTAAACCAAGCAAACCGAGTGGAGAGAATCGGACAAAATGCACATTTTGGTAGGAGAATACTTTTCTTGCCTCTTGCTGTGTAACATGAACACACACACACACACACACACACACACACACACACACACACACACACACACACACACAGCACAGGAATTTAAATCTGTGTCTGGAAGTGATTAGGCAAAAAGAGTAAAAGCCTGTGTTCCCTTTCTGTTCCTGAGTGGAGCCCTCACACACAAACGACACAGCTACAAGCTAAAGCGCTACAAGCTAAGGTTGTCAGAAAGCGGGATGTGAATGAACATCTCTACGGTTTCTGGGTTAAAACCCAGACACCAGGTTAGAACCTTATCCGAGTTTAATCCATCTTTCTTCCAGTTTCATCACACTAGCAACATATTTGAAAACACAATGGTTTGTTCTGACAGAACTACTTCATGGACGTTATAGGTGAGGAGATGTTGGCCACATATTCTGTCTCCAAGTTGTTTTAAAACCTTTGTGACTTGTGGACCAGCTATAGAGAAGAATTGTAGAGAATTAAGCCACCAGAGTGTCCTAGCTGTTCCTTAGTCTGTCCTCTACATTGATTGATACCATCATTAGGCCGTATTCCCTGTGTTCATCCCCATCCCCACAAAAAAAGAAGGACGGGTTGAATCGACAGAAAGAACCAAGTTAATACATTTCAGAAGGTGTGAGTCTAGTGGGGTTCACATAACACACACACACACACACACACACACACACACACACACACACACACACACAGTTGTTTTTGTCAATGAATTCACACTTGGCCGGTGGATGCAGCAATGAGCAATTGACTCAATTGATGCTATGACGATCAGGCAAGCCGCCCCCCTACACACACACACACACACACACACACACACACACACACACACACACACACACATATATATATATATAGTCGTATATACCGTGTCTCAGTGAGTACTCCAGTTTCGCCCAGTTTAAAGGGTTAATGTTCCCAAAAAACACACAGGATCCGTTTGCGGACGCATGGGCGCTGCTGCGGATGGCAGGCAGAAAAAGACGCCTCCTGCTACGTCTCCTCGAGGTTCTCCGCTATCTTTGGAGAAAGAATAAAACGCACAAGTCGTGTTCCGTGCGGTGAACGTGGTCCTGGCTGCGGGACTGCTTCTGTCTGAGCTCTCACTTGTTTTTTTCATTCAGCCTCTTCGCTCCAACTCCAGGCTGACGGATAGAAAAACGCTTCCCTTCCTTTTTTCGTTCCTCCACTTAAAGACACGCGCCTTTATTCTTTTCTCCCCGTATTGCTGCCTCGGTCCGTGCGTGCGTGCGCGCGCCTCCTCGCCCGCTGATGCCCTCGCCGTTGAGTGCGTGGCTGCCTGACTCGATACCTTTCTCTCCCTCGCTCCCCTTTGCTTTCGTAAGTTTGCAGCTCCGTGCTGGTTGGGCGAGGACGAGGGCGGAGCGGCAAACAGAGAGAAGGCGCAGGAAAGCGCGTGATTGGCTGAAAGGAGGAGAGGGGCGGGAGAGAGGACAGAGCAACAGGGGGGGTTCTGCTTCCTCTGTGGAGCGAGGAGAGGAGGGGTCTCCTCCACCTCACACACTGTCTGCATTCTTTTGCTCTGATCTCCCCGATTTCCCGACCACATATGTATTCATAGCGCAGCAGCTACATCCCTCAGCCACTCACAAATGACCCCCGCCCCCCGTGTGTGTGCGTGTGTGCGTGTGTGTGAGGGGGGGGGGGGGGGGGTGTCTGCTCAATAGAATGTGTGTGTGTGTGTGTGTGTGTGTGTGTGTGTGTGTGTGTGTGTGTAATTTAAATTACGTTACATAAGAACTATATTTTATAACAATAAATGTTAGCAATTGATGTTGCTGACAATTCATTAATATTTTTTTATATTTTCTGCTTTCTTTATTTTCAGCTTTTAATAAAAAGAATATTATTTAATATGCAAAATCATTTCGTCTAGATGTTTTATTCTTCTACTAATATCTGGTTAATATTTATTCCTCACACTTTAATTGTATGATTTCACACATGGTCAGCTTTCCTCTGTGCTTTACACATAAATATTCTTCACAATAAGAGGAACTTGAAAGCCAACAGGCAGTGGTGGCAGTGACAGATGTGTTTCTCTTAGACTTGTTTTTATTAGGTTACCATTGGGATTCCTGTAGATTCAGCCCGTCCACTTCAGATAGCATAATAACTATTTAGTGGCCAACCTCAGCTACTGTGTGGCATCCAACTAAATGATTTATTATACTAAATATAGAACAACTAAACCCTTACAGTTATTTAGCCAAAAGACAGATTCAATGTATTTGTAGATGTCACAATAATGAAATACTATATTAAAGCCTGTGGATATTAATTAATATTCATTATTTCATCAATCTTGTTCTAAATGTACACCATTATTTAATAATAATAAAAAAGACCAAAATATATTTGATGAATTTCAAATGTATGAACATGAAACAATAGTATCAATGAATTTAATATCATGTCATTATAATATATTATTTTTTAAATTGTTTTATTTATTGTTTGTTATTTTAAGTATTCCAAGTCCAGTTACTCAGCATCATTCCCAGCATATATACTTTGAAAGTTCTAATTTTTTTAATACTTATTTTCTAGTACTTTTTAAGACATCTTTGATGCAAACAAGTACATTTAAGTACAAAATGTCTTTAGTTGCTTCAGCTTATAGTTCTTCATATTAAATGATAAAATTAAAAGTGGCTTTAGAGCTGTGATGTAAATTGTTGCTTTTATTTATTTCATATTTTTTATTTTATCTAAATTTGTTGTTTTAATTGAGGGTGTTTGGTGAGGATTTTTCTGACTTCATTCATTCATTCGAGTAAATCATTATATAAAGCAGATTCTACCACTGACTTTGTTGTGTGTAAATAACAATGAGACCTTCACAATGTAGCAATGCTTCCTCAAGCTAGAATTTATGTTGTAAAAATGTTTATATTTTAAAAGTAAAGAAATACAAATTCCTAAGTGTTTGCTGTTGCTTCACTGACAACTAAAATGTTAATTTGCTGAAGACACGTGGAGCCTCTGCTGTGAACTGTTGACTCATTTCTATATCATTTCAGCAAGAACAAAATTATTAATCAACAGTTAACCTGACACTAATTAATCTACAGTAACTATTTACTGCATTTCTTATCTGATCCCATCTTATTCATTCATTATGGTTACAATTGCAGAATCACCAGCAGCTGCCTATGTATCCATGGGAATGGAGGAACAATGTTGGAACACTGAACACACTACTTTTACGTTGGTAAATATTTCACACTCCTCACGGAAGCAAAATGACTGATGACTGTGAAACTATAATGTTTCTCTGCAATAAATGAGTAACGAGCATTTGATCATTTCAGTTCATCCATTGCGTATTGAATTTTATATCAATACATGGCAGTTACAACATCCTCTTACACATGTTGTAAAATTAGGAGACAAAAGAATTGTTTACTTAAAAAACATCACTAATCATTCATCATCCACTGGATTATATTATTCTGCTGTTCGACTTGTTGGTTATATCGGTATTATTTAATTTTACATAAAACCAGCAGATGACTGTGATTTTGTATTCACTGTATCGTGGCCATTAAATAGAAATGCTCCTATTTGAAACAAACTGCTACTGTATGTCTCGTTTAGTACTTTGAATACCTAGAATACAAATTCTGGATCATTTGACATCAGGATCAACAAACCTTTAAAACACACACACACACGCACGCACGCACGCACGCACGCACGCACGCACACACACACACACACACACACACACTCTGCATAGGGAGAACGTTGGAGAGACGGTGGAATGGTGGACACTCTAGAGTCTATAGCCTCTAGAGTGTGTGTGTTGTGTGTGTAAATAATAGTAAGTGTAGCTGCAAGTTCAGCCGTTTTCCACCTCCTTGAACGTCAACTGTATGGGGTGTGTTTGATATGGGTCCTGTACAGTACTGTACAGTAGGTGATCTGCACCTCATCTCTGTAACAAGCCTTGGTGTTGAGGCCGTTGTTGTGGTTGCTGAAGCTTCCTAGACAGTAGTTTTATCAAAAGCTGGTTTCAGACAAGTTCCATGTTTTACAGCATGTTTATTATAGAGATGTAGAGGCTAGTAATAAATTCAGTAGTTTTACTTTTACTTACTCACGCACGCACGCACGCACGCACGCACGCACGCACGCACGCACGCACGCACGCACGCACGCACGCACGCACGCACGCACACACACACACACACACACACACACACACACACACACACTCAGCATAGGGAGAACGGTGGAGAGAGGTGTTTAGACTGTTTAGACTTAAGCAGTTTCCTATTTTTTCTCCATCTTCCTCCAACAGTTAGGCTTTTAGCAATGAATTTGATATAAGAACTCTATTGTCACCCTCCGCGGGTGGTCTCATCCACTTTCCAAGCTCGGGTCCTCTAACAGAGGCCAGGGAGCTTGAGGGTTCTGCGCAATATCCTTGCTGCTCCTAGGACTGCACTTTTCTGGACTGAGATTGTGGATGTTTTTCCAGGGATCTGTTGTAGCCACTCCTCCAGTTTGGGGGTCATTGCCCCCAGTGCTCCGATCACCACAGGCACCACTGTGGCCTTCACCTTCCAAGCCTTCCAAGTTTTTCTCTGAGCCCTTGGTATTTCTCTAGTTTCTCATGTTCCTTTTTCCTGATGTTGCCATCGCTTGGTATTGCCGCATCCATCACTACGGCTTCCCTGTTGACTCATTTCTATATAATTTCAGCAAGAACAAAATTATTAATCAACAGTTAACCTGACACTAATTAATGTACAGTAACTATTTACTGCATTTCTTATCTCATCCCATCTTATTCATTCATTATGGTTACAATTGCAGAATCACCAGCAGCTGCCTATGTATCCATGGGAATGGAGGAACAATGTTAGAACACTGAACACACTACTTTTACGTTGGTAAATGTTTCACAATCTTCACAGAAGCAAAATGAGTGATGCCAGTGTTGAATTTTATATCAATACATGGCAGTTACAACATCCTCTTACACATGTTGTAAAATTAGGAGACAAAAGAATTGTTTACTTAAAAAACATCACTAATCATTAAATCACACATGTTAATTGTACACTCATACACACAGGAAGGAATCTCAGATGTACAAGAGGAAGGGTTACTCTCTGATGCCTCCACTGGATTATAGCATTCTGCTGTTCGACTTGTTGGTTATATCGGTATTATTTAATTTTACATAAAACCAGCAGATGACTGTGACTTTCCGCTGCTCTTTGTCCACCACCACAATGTCTGGTTTGTTCGCCATTACCATTCTGTCTGTCTGTATCTGGAAGTCCCACAGGATCTTGGCTCGCTCGTTCTCTAGCACCTTGGGAGGTGTTTCCCACTTTGACCTTGGGGTTTCCAGTCCATACTCCACGCAGATCTTCCTGTATACTATGCCAGCCACTTGGTTATGGCGTTTCATGTATGCTTTCCCTGCCAGCATCTTACACCCTGCAGCTATGTGCTGGACCGTCTCAGGGGCCTCTTTGCACAGTTTACACCTTGGGTCTTTTCTGGTGTGGTAAATCTGGGCCTCTATGGCTCTGGTGCTCAGGGCCTGCTCCTGTGCAGCCAGGATGAGTGCCTCTGTGCTGTCCTTCAGCCCAGCCCTTTCAAGCCATTGTTGGATTTGTTGAGATCAGCCACTTTAGTTATGTTCCGGTGGTACATCCCATGTAAGGGCTTGTCCTCCCATGATGGTCCCTCTTCCAGCATCTCATCCTCTGTTCTCCACTGCCTGAGACATTCACTCAGCACGTCATCTTTTGGGGCCTTATCCTTGATATACTTATGGATCTTGGATGTTTCAACCCGGATAGTGGTTTTCACACTCACTAGTCCTCGGCCTCCTTCCTTGCGGCTAGCGTATAGTCTCAGGGTGCTGGATTTGGGGTGAAACCCTCCATGCATGGTGAGGAGCTTTCGTGTCTTATCATCTGTGGTCTGTATCTTTTCCTTTGGCCACCTTATTATTCCCGCAGGGTATCTGATAACTGGCAGGGCGTAGCTGTTTATTGCCCAGGATTTGTTCTTGCCATTGAGCTGGCTTCTTAGGACTTGCCTTACTCGTTGGAGGTATTTGGCTGTTGCCGCATTCCTTGTTGCCTGTTCAAGGTTGCCGTTCGCCTGTGGTATTCCAAGGTACTTGTAATTGTCCTCAATGTCTGCTATTGTTCCTTCTGGGAGTGAGACCCCTTCTGTGTGGATTACCTTGCCTCTCTTTGTCACCATCCTCCCACATTTCTCGAGCCCGAATGACATCCCGATGTCTGAGCTGTAGATCCTGGTGGTGTGGATCAGCGAGTCGATGTCTCGCTCACTCTTGGCGTACAGCTTGATGTCATCCATGAAAGGGGGTGACTTATGGTGGCCCCGTTCCGGAGTCGGTATCCATAGCCAGTCTTGTTTATTATTTGGCTGAGGGGGTTCAGACCTATGCAGAACAGCAGTGGGGACAGTGCATCTCCTTGGTATATGCCACATTTGATGGATACTTGGGCAAGTGGCTTCCCATTGGCTTTAAGGGTGGTTCTCCACAACCTCATCGAGTTTGCAATGAAGGCCCTTAGAGTTCTATTGATGTTGTACAGCTCCAAGCATTCAGTGATCCATGTGTGTGGCATTGAGTCATAGGCTTTCTTGTAGTCGATCCAGACTGTGCACAGGTTGGTGTGTCGCACTCTGCAGTCTTGGGCGACTGTTCTGTCAACAAGGAGTTGGTGTTTGGCTCCTCTGGTATCCTTACCAATGCCCTCAATGTATTGACCTATGTGCCCACTTATCTTAGCTGCAATAATGCCTGACATGAGCTTCCATGTTGTGGAGAGACAGGTTATTGGTCGGTAGTTAGATGGGACTGTACCCTTTGAGGAATCCTTTATTATCAGGATCGTCCCATCCCTTAGCAGCTGGTTCATTTGTGCTGCCAGACGCTCATGGGTTGCGGTGAGCTTCTTTAGCCAGTAGGCGTGGATCATGTCAGGGCGAGGTGCTGTCCAGTTTTTCATACATGAGACTCTTTGTTGGATGTCTGCCACTGTGATAGTCACTGGATTCTGTTCAGGGAGGTTGCTGTGGTCTTCCCTCAGATCTACCAGCTACTGTGCATCACTGTTGTGTGACGCCTCCCTTTCCCATATATCTTTCCAGTACTGTTCAGTTTCCAGCCTTGGTGGGTCTGCTCTGCTGTTATTACCGTGCCATTGAGAGTACACTTTCGCAGGTTGTGTTGCGAACAGCTGGTTTATTCGTTGTCTCTGTGTATCTCTTTAGGCGGCTGGCCAAGGCTTGTAGCCTTTGCTTGGCAGTTCCGAGTCCTTCAGGTATGGGCATCGGTCTTTTCATTGCACCTCTCTGTCTATCTTTGTTATTTGGCTCACTTCCCTCCGAGCTGCCTTGATTTTTGCCTTCCAACCTTCGTTTCCATGGTGGGTATTGTTTCTCATGGCTCCCATGGTTGCTCTTATAGCCAAGCACCTCTAGGATCACTGATGCTGAAGCGTATATCAGCTCATTGGTTTCTTTGATTGTTGTGGTAGGGATCACTCTTAATGCTGCATTCACATCTTCTATGAGACTTTCTGATGGTACTTCACTTAGCCGTTGTATTTGGCTTTGGGGTTGCCTGTTCATTGTGCTGTGCTCATTGGGGCTTTGTACCCAATTTGCGGTTGGGGAGATGGTGAAACCTCCCCTCTGACCTGGTGTCCTGGCTCCCCCTTGCTGTAGCATTTGTGTTGTACTGTATCTTGTCAATCTCAAGTTGTGGATGTTGGAACACTGAGCTACTAGTTGCTTCGCCGTCAGCCTTGATTGTGTGTTCCTCCGTTCCTATTCACTGCACATTCTTTGCATGTAACCCCTCTGACTAGGGTTACTTGAGTAGTAGCATTCCAACAGAGCCTTGTTCTCCAACTTAGCCATTTCTTTCTTGTTCCAGTAGCCCACTTCTCGTCAAGGTGCTCTGGTTCCCCAACACCACAAGAAGCATTACAGTACCTTTAATGTACTTTTAATTTTATACAAGTTTACTTTTGTAAATCTGTACTGTATATATTTAAACCCTTTTTTTCTTTTCTTCTGGGAGATGCCACTAAGATGATTAGTAATACCATTTAGGCATAAATTAAACAAGAATGTATGAAATTTTTTTATCAGACATCTGTACAACAATTAGAACCTACCTAACATTATACAGACGATGTGATAAACAATAAAGACCTTCTCCTTGAAGCTTAAATGCTTGAACCATTTCACCAGATGGCCTGTGACACTGGTGGCGTTATGAACCAGCCTATGAATGCCTGAGGCAATTGCTCTGTGTCTGAAACAGTAACATGTTTGCTGCTCGGATCATACTGTAGAGAATAATCATTTGGAACCTGTCACATTGTCATTTTTACTGTATTTTTAGAAGTGATGTGACGCTGTCTTTGATTGGCCTGTTTCCCTCGGCAGTAATTCATGTATTGGAAGGCTGGATGTGATTGGTGATTGGATGTGTGATTGGATCAGCGCAGGTGGTCATCTGAAAGAAGGCACTTTGCAAAATGTTTGACATCGTCAATCGTTAGCTGCCAACAACTATCGCTGTGTTCTAACTCAGTCACTGAAGGAGCAGAGAGGATAGATTTGGTTGGAGTTACAGTTTCAACTCTGTTTTCCAACAGACCTTTTACTAAAAGCTGGATCCTGTGAGAGGAGCTCATCTAATCTGTGCTAGTTATTGTCTTGTTGGTCTTTTATAAAACGGCGTCAAGGTGCAGTTTATTGGACAAACTTGTTGACTAATCTCTCTATATATGTTTCCTTTCCAGTGTTACTCTACTGGCCTATGTTAAGGTGATGTACTGTGTAAGTGTGGTTCTGTGTGGATACTCTAGCTGTGGTGCCATGTTGATGCTATGTAGGTACGACATCAGTGAAGGCAGCATGGCCTGGTTACAGTTACTCCAATCTGTCTGCTTGGTGGAATGTTCTCTCATTGCACCACACAACCACAGAAAACACATCTACTCTTCTGACGAGGTTATCTCAGAAACCAACACACCTCTGCAGTCGCAGGGTTTTCACATCAGGGTTTACTCCAGCTGGTGTCCACAGCCTACTGGACCTGACAGATACCAACAACAGTAAATTGACTGTTTGTAGGAACAAGCAGACTGAGGCAGAGCTCTTTCCTCAGAGCTGTGAAATGAGTCTCTTTATCATGAAACACGCACGCACGCACAGTCCACCTCTTCTACATGCAGCTTCCACTGCTTATTGTACACATTACATATTATTGAGTTACTGTTTGTTCTCACTCTACTTGTTGCTTGTTCTTGTTTAATGTCACTATTTGTTGTTAACTGGTTATTGTCACTATTTATTGCTTGTTATTGTTGTGACTTCTTGGTTCTTTGAACATCTAAGTTTATACCTGAATTGTTTTTGTCTGACATTCAGATCTGGTTCCAGTTATCACAGAGTTTTTGAGTAGCAGTTGAGTTGCACATAAATTTAAGAACAATAACATTTACGCAACATGACTGACTGGTGATATCCAAACAAACACAAAAGTCTCTCTAGGTCAACAATGAACTTTTTGTGTCAGTGAAGCAAACGTGAGACAAACAGAGTTTGGCGTGAAATCACTGCAGGTCATGTCAAATGAAGTAATAAAGATCAGCTGTGGTCACATGAGAAAACTCACCTAGTTAACTTGCACCTACAGTAACACAACACATTTTCATTCTTAAAACTCATTGACCTAACAATTAAATATAAAGTGAGCATTTCTACTGGGATAGTCAGGCTCTTCGGGTCAGGAAGCAGCCATCTCTCGGGGCGTTCGTATTGTGACTGGTAGCTTGGTTCTTGGACTCTTTGTGTGTGCGTGTGTTTTTGTATGTAACTGAGCCGGAACGATGGCTGTTACCTCATCTGTTACACACACTCACAGGGGCATGGCCTATATCAGGTTACAATGTAGGAGAAGTTTGAACACGTATAAGCGGATTACAAATACCTTGAGTGAGCGATAAGGGGAGATAAGACCTGAGAGCAGGGCGTGGGCAGGGAAGCTGATAGGGCCAAGAGAGGGAGACAGAGACAAGGAAGGAGTCAAAGCAGGAGAAGGGACATGACTCACTCTGAAGAAGTGCTTCACCTTCCTCTCACACAAGCTTCTGCTCCTGTTTTTCTCTCGCTCTCATTTGTTGGATGATGTGATTAGTTAAAAGCCTGCATACAGGCCACTCATCACACTGATGGAGATGAAAGCAGGGGAAGCTGCACATGCATGTCCCAGAGTGTCTGGCTCACAGTGAAGGTGTCATTCAAAAACCACCTCTTCACCTTCTGCTGCCCCCTCTGTCTCTCTATAGCTCTGTAGGACACAGGTTTGTAAACCTCCTCAACAAATAGTGTAAAAGGCAAAATTACTTTTACAGTCCAAAACTAATCCATTAGATGATACATTTAAAATTTACTTTACTATTTGTATCTGATTTTGAATGTGGCTTAGGTTGCCTTCCAGCCAAACGCCCACCCGGAGGGAGGCAATAACATGTTTTATTGCTCGTAGTATAAAATGGTATAACTGTGGGTAATAGGATTTGCTGACTAATTATTGCTTTCTGTTTAACAGGACACATAATAATCTATCTTCTTTCCTCTATCTTACTTAATATCTCAGTATAGAGTTAAGACTATAAACGTTTCAGATTGACTTACGAGTTTGCAGCTTGATTAGTTTGTGGTTAAACTCTTTGTTTAGTTTGAGGCAATGCTCAGTGTTGTCTTAAACTAGAAGCCAAGTCAGGCGGTACACCCCAGCCAACATGGTCACATGCAGCACTCTGCTAAACAGCCTTTGTTAGTGTCATAATCACATTTGGTTGATGCCATATGACAAGAGAAATAGCTGCCAAGGACAGACATCGCGACGTGGGGGAGTGTGAGTTTGTGTGTGACTAAGTGAGATAAAATAATATGAAAAAAGGCTCTGTGTGTGTGTGTGTGTGTGTGTGTGTGTGTGTGTGTGTGTGTGTGTGTGTGTGTGTGTGTGTGTGTGTGTGTGTGTGTGTGTATCCATATGCTGGGGTCAGCCGCACTATCACTAGTTCTCCAGACACTTTTGGGCCGACGAGCGTGTGTCTGTGTGTAAGGAAGTGTGAAGCAGAGGGAGGTGGGCTGACTCATTAGTACAGGGCTGTTTATTTCCTATTTTCCAGTGAAAACCATTAATTCTCTGTGCAACTACCTCATTCTATTTACATTTATTAATTGTGTTCAATGTAAATATATCAATACGAGAGCAAGTTTTAATCTTTAAGTGTCACCAGTTAAACACTGGTACTGTACCAAACAGCAGCTACTGTATCAGTCCTATCTACAGGGATGCAATGATTTTCGTTGGAACACAATCATTCAAAGTGGCTATGGGAAATGTAAAGGAAACAATTGGAATGATTTACTGGTTGACCTTTGAAGTGACGTCTCATTCATCATAAAAGACATAAAACACTAATCAAAGGATTAAAGAAATAACCAAAATGACCAACTCTTACCAAATACAACACAAGAATATTAAAGATACAATATTATAAAAAAATGTCAAACATTCAGCAAAGTAACTAAAGCAAAGAGAAACAGTTTATAAACCCATCAATATTAAATTCTGCATGTGAAATGGTTCAGCATCTACGTCTTCTGATGTGTAGAATGTCCCATCAGGGACAACAAACATTATTGTTCCCATCTTGGACCTTTATATGCACAAAGCTGCCTTATATATATATATACATATATTTTGCTATATTATAATAATAGCTAATATACTTTGCATCATGCAGGCTGTTTGGTTGAATAACTAATAACCCAGTTGACTTATCTATGTTAACTGATGACATGAGAATTACAAACAAACAATACCTAGTTACTAATCATATCAAATACTAACATAATAATAATCCCTGTTGAAAAATGAAAAAGAAAATAGAAAACTTTCTCCCTGACTCTGACTCCTAGTTTGAAATCGAGCAACATCCTCTCATTCATCAAAAAAAAAAAAACTATTCACAACCTAAACAACACTAAACCATAAACAAAATAACATTGCCCAAAGTAAGACGTTTCACCACAGAGACCTGTTAACCACTTCCTGGACCACTTGGGCTGCAAACAGTTCATTCACTAGCATCAACTTTTCCTGGATGGAACATCACAGATATTGACCATCTGGCAGTTAGAGACATACATACTGTACACTTCTTATCTCTATTCATGCTCAAAATACTTTACATGTTAATTGCTGGACAAATCTTATTAAATAACATATTCACTGACAAAGCTATTATATTTCATGCATACACACAATATACTGTATCACTTGAGTACAAAAATTACAAAAGACATCATAAATTAAACGTAATAAATTACAAAAAGCACATTTAAATTGTATATTCTTGTTTGCCATTGTACTAAAAATACAGTACTATTACTACTAACAACAATAATGATAATAATGCACTCATCTCAGTTAGCTGCCAACTACAACAATTATATAGTGATTATTAGTTTTACGTTATTATAATTTGCAACAGTTTGTAATAGTTGTCTGTTTGTATTCTATCTTTTAAACATTCCCCACTCGGTCTTATGCTTTGTTTTGTTCTTCTTTTCATTGGCAATTTTTAAAACTATATTTTGGTTTGCTTATCATTGGATTTACTCCAAGGCTTAAGGATACAGAGCTCCATGGGTAAACGAGAGGGCATACAGGCTGATTCACACAACTAAACGGCATGACATCATCAGAGTTCTGATGATTTTGGCGATGAAAGCAACCTCCGGCACACAGAGCCAGTCAGCAACTAGCCACCAACTGAATGAAAATATCATATCTACTGTAAATATCTATTAAAGGAAACAACAGGACATAAAATCATGTTCCTAAATACAATATAATTGAACAAATAATAAAAACCTGGAGCACATGGCACAGTTGAAGGCCTTATTTTAATACCTTGTTTCTTTCTAAGCTCCTCCTTTCTCAAACTTATCATTTATGAATCTTCTCTCGTGAGTCTCGTGTCGTGCCAAACGATCCTATAAGAACAGCTCAGTTATCGATCCAACAATTACACAACACCACATGCTAATGATTGTGAGTGTGAGAGAGAAGCAGCCAGACAGTGAGGTAGTATAAAAATGGCTATGTTAAAAACCTGATATTGCAAGAGGGCAAGAACTGAAAGTGGAAAAGCAAACACATCCACGGCTTCTCAGGAAAAACATGTCTGTGCCAGCATTTTTGAGATGAAACATCAACTCTCCCATTACAATGTGACACATATGAAACTCTGTCAAAACCTGATCTGCCTGATATTTGATATGAGTTCTCACCTTGAATATTTCAAACAAATGCTTGCAGACAAAAATCTCTTTTTACTCGCTGGAAATCCCAAAGCTGCTACAGTTACTGAGAAGAAGAAAGGAAAAGAATTCTCTTCACCAAACTCAACTCTCATGATCTCATGTCGTCATTGGTTCAGGGGTGGAATAACGCCATCGGAGGTTTCTAGTCCATCTTTACCTGTATTAGTACCCCACAGTAAAAACAATAAATTAACTGAATAATCATCATTCTAGCGGATTATCTTTTGTATCATAACGTAATAGAAGAGACAGAAATTAAAGTTGAAGCAACGTAACAATGACAACAGTGTGACTGAATTTGTTTAATACTATCCTATAAATATCTCATGACAAGCAGAACCAACACAACAAACCACAGTCCCACTGTAACAGCTACAGTGGGACTGGAAGCCTTTTTATAATAAATGTCCTATCACTGCTGGAAGCAAGGACACCTTAAATTTACAGATATTTGGTCCAGAACCTTCTCTGCATTTTAGATAAGGCCAACAAATATGTATACATCTATTCCATCCCAAGACTCAGAACAACACTGCTGTAGAATTTATTAGGCTGAACGCTGTTTCTCTTCAGTCCTCGCTATCTCTCCTGCTTCTCCCTCTGCACTTCTGGTAATGGATTCTGCCTAAATGGGTTCTGAGAAACATAAGTGAGGAGAGGAAGAGGGGAGGAGGTGAGGAAGATGAAGGGGAGTGGCCAACCTGTTGCTCCATGTGGCATCTTTACAAATAACAAGCTGAGCATGTTACAGCAGAGATCCAGATGTGCACGAGGTAAGTATATGTCCATATGTCCCCATATGTGTAACATTAGGGCCACAAAGAAACATACAGTATGTATTTCCAACAGTGAAAAATAAGAAAGAGAGTTTAGAGAGTTTGGCCATTCTCTTAACTACCATTGGTCTTAGTTGTATTTTTAAATTTGTTCAATTTAAGTTTAGTTGTTGAATTTAGGCCAAACATCCTGATCTCTTTTTTTCACATTTCCCCATGTCCCCTGAACGGCTAGTCAGTATCATCAGCCTGTAAATCCTGCAGAATCACCATCTCTAACTGACGTTCTTCTTGACAGGCCTGCTAGTTTAGATGGATGCCACATCTTAGTTGCTTTGTAATTGTGCCACACTCTTTCCATTTCAGATGATTGAATACACAGTGCTGCATGAGACGCTCAAAACTAAAGAGATTTTTTGTAAAACCCAACGCTGCTTTACATTTCCCCAGACCCGACGTGTCTGGTGAGCTTCTGATGCTGTTTCTTCACATATGCTGCATTAAAAATGTCCAAAAAATCAAGGCATATGAATCATTTTGCAACATGCTGCTTATTAATTATTGTTAAGTAGGTGCAATAATAATTCTTAAAATCCTATCAAAATAGTTACATTCCATGTAACTATAGATTCCATAAAATGTATCATAACAATGATGAACAAAAAGGTTCCAAACAGAAAGGACATAAAAGAAGCAGGAAGATGAGATGAGAAATGAGAGGAGGGAGAGTGAGAGTGATACTGTACAGTTAATGATTTAATGTTGGACACTTGATGGAATGAAGTGTCTTCTGCATGTTAGTGGCGCCAAAGTTAAACCCTCTAGTCAGTTAGTCTGTTATTCATTGATTTCTCTGGTCAGCACGAGATTGTTATTGAATATGACTGGCACCAACTCAGCATGCGTGTGTGTGTGTGTGTGTGTGTGTGTGTGTGTGTGTGTGTGTGTGTGTGTGTGTGTGTGTGTGTGTGTGTGTGTGTGTGTGTGTGTGTGTGTGTGTGTGAGGTCGGAGGGCTCACTCAAGTGATTCTCACTTGCTGGTGTTAAACAATTTTTCCTGTTAACATGACTTCACCACTTTAGCTTAACTCTCACACACACGCACGCACGCACAAAAACGCACACACACACACACACACACACACACACACACACACAGAGCTTTGTGCTGGTGTATCAAGCGTTAGACAACTACTGCATGCCCTGCTGTAGAAAAACCTAGAGATCTGTTTTGTGTTGGTATTGTTCCATATAAATATAAAGTCATTTTTATTTATGACATCTTTGCACGTTCTCATAACTCAAGCCCTGAGCTGGAGTGAGACAGTGTGAGCAATCAGCATATGCACATACATTCATCATTGTTGTCTTCAGGGATTGTCCTCACATCTTCCTGTTTGTGGATGTGCTGATGCAGAGCTACAGTACTCTTGCTGCTGGACATACTCCTTCACGTAACTTGGTAATGACAAATAACTGACGTCTTCACTTAAAATCTGATTGTAACGCGCTCAATAGCCAAAAGTGCTGGCTGTACTGGAAATACTGTACAGGCGATTAATAATAGTAAAGTAAGTAAAGTAAGTAAATAGTAAGATAATAATGATATGGGTGACATTACAACATTAGAACTTAGGCATAGGAATCAGCAGCCATTCTGACACAAGGGAATTTAAAATGGACACTCTATAATCTGATGAATGTCATGCAATATTAATTGAATTATTATTTAAGTATTTTTGTCCCAATGCTAGGGCTTTACCTATAATAGGGTATATAGAGTCAAACGTCTGAAAGGTTCCTTCAGCGTAACTGTACGTACGCGTGTGTCTAGATATCTGGTAAGGTTAGAGTATTAAGCAGCTTAGCGCAACCAAAAGGATTAAGTGTTTTGTCGACACATAGTAGGGTAATCTGGTTAGACAAGGCGGGACCCCTCTACCTTTGTATGCGCTACAAATACACACACAAACACACAATCGGGCGTGAAACACATCACATTCAGCCCATGCTTCGTTAAAATAAGATCCACTTCCTTTGTGCTTGTCTGAGAGGACTTCTGAGGACCTACTTAATCATTTTCCTAACAAACATTGTGGCAAGTCCCTCGTCAGCTGATGATGGTTATTTTTGCTCGTTCTCACTAAACATTGGACAGTCTTTTACTGACCACTTACACACATGCACATACACTGGTCCAATATTCTGGTCCGACGTTTAAGACACTACTGTGCAGCCGTCACTACTGAAATGATGAAATGAAAATGCACACACAAACAGAAACAGCTGCATTTAAAGAGTCAATTAGCCTTTGAAAACTTGATGACTGCTCAGTTTTAGAACTGGGAAGTGTATCCTCCAGAGAAGAAACATCCACAGCATAATGCCACTTATTAAAACATTATCTCAACTCAGCACTTTATCCCACATCACGTCTCTTAATGAAAACCCTCTGTGTGTCGCTTAGTCAAAACAGTGTTTAAGTGTAGGTGCATGTAATGAACGAGTCCTTCATTAAAAAATAAATTCCCACCTGTTGGAGAAAACAAACTTAAAGATAATCAATATCGTTCACAAGTACATACATGCAGACACAAACACAAAGAACTAAGGCGAATAAAGTAGCATCTTTAAAAATGTAATGTGCCTAAAATAAAAATGAGTCTTAAACCTGTTGGATGACTTCTACAGAATTTAAGCTGAAATACTGAAATACTCTAATTATTATTTGAGTTTTTTAATATACTTGGGAATTTATCAGTGGCTGCAAGTCCCAGATTCTCTGACAGTTCGACAGACAAACTAACTAGTTTTCTCATGTCTTACTACTGAGACACTACTGAGCACTTGGTAGCCAGAAAAACAAGTTATGGACCCAAATGCACAAACTAAAGACTATAATACAATATCTAGAATACACAGAACAAAAAACACTGCTTGATGCAGAGAGAAACTAAAAACCTCTCCATCAGGCAGGAACGAAGGAGGTAATATGAAGATGGCAACACATCTAAATCAAAGCTACTAGACTGAAAACTAAACACAAGCCCAACAAACTCACACGTACAGAATGAATCACATAGTAACAGAAAGCAAGAAACAGAAACTGAGACTGCAGCAGATGCAGCAAAGCTCACACTCTTAGACTTTGCTGTTAAATTACATATAAAATTCAACAGTATATTGATGTAATTCTGAAATGCAGTACATGGCCGTAAATCTTTTTTGTGAAATGTCTTTTACCAATTTTCTACTGTATTAATACTTTGAGGAGAGAAAACAGTACGTTACAATATTTTTGCAATGCATCATGGGAATACAAGCAACTAGTGAGCCCATGTGCTTCGGACAATCGTAAAGTTTGAATTTTCCCCCATCTTCTTCCATTAATTTACAAGGTAAGGGGCTTTTTTTGCTTGTTGGAATTAGTACATCACATTTTCAAACAAGTCATATTGTGCATGACAAGTGTACATCTTTACAATTGCTAAATGATGTAGGTTTTAGGCATGAATGTCTAGATTTCAAAGATAAAAGCACTTGGGTGGAGGAATAGTAGTAACTTTTTTCTCAGGAATTTCTGACATTGCAAACTGGCAGTGGACTTCTAATCTTCATCCTGCAAATTTCATGGTAAGTTTAAATTTACATTGTCTTGAACATTTGCACATGTACAAAAGTTGCCTGTTCTGCATAACTTGAATAGACATGATTGAGTTTACAGAGCTTATCTGCTAAAGTTAACTTGATTACTAGAGAACTCATTCAATCTGTCACTCTTTTTTTCACAAGGCCTTTCTTTGGTCATTCATGTACTGTACACCTTAATTCTGTGGCGTCCAACCCTGCTTCTCAAAGGTCACTGTCCTGCTGGCTTTCAAGCTCATCTTTCCATAACAAATGCGGATCACCTGCATTCAGCCAGTCAAAAGCTCTAAGTTTAGGGATGACTGAAAAACAACCAGGACAGTGCCCTCGATAAGCAGGATTGGACAACCCTGCCTTTATATTATATAGTATTGCACTTAGCCACTTTAGTTATATAGTTATACAGTGACACACTTGTGACAGATAGACCGCTGGTTTAATTCATAAGGCTAAAATTTATATTTATTATTTTTTAAGAACTTTGTATAGAGTTTTGCATGTATAAAGCTCTGCAAAAAAGTTTTTAAAAAACATATTTTGAAAAACAATGAGGCTCAGTTACTGCAAATTACAAATTAAAATCACAATTTTATGTGACTTAAATTTAATGTGACATATTTTTTTTAATTTTTTAATATAGGAAAGGGTAACAATTAGAACTTAGATAATAATTTGATAATACTTTAGAAAAAAATAAAATCTATGCTGTCATGTTTGCTAGCAATTAATTAATTAATTAATTATTTAAATGCTCATTCAAAAGTAGTGTCAACTGTTTTGTCAGTGTGTAGTAGTAGTGTAGTGTATTTAATTTAAAGATTTAAAAATAAAAAAATGTATAAATATACATCTTCTAGAAAAGGTGTAAATATATAATATACAATAATTAATTGCTAAATATTGGCCTGTATTTTACTGTTATGGTACAAAATAACAGCTTTTTGTATATTTACTAAACGGTACTAAACTGTAAATTTCAGCTACATTAAATCACTGTTCATCTACAGTTTAATAATGGCAACTGTGTTGCCTGTACTTTACTGTTTTTAAACAGGACAAAGTCTAAGAGTGTAAATCATGATGTTTCCTTCACCACAGTTACTGCTGGGACGATGCTCTCATGATGCAGTGCTGGGTGCTTTTTCCAAATATTTTGTCAAATGAACTTTCACAAACATTTTTCTTTAAATTGTTAAATCTCCAAATGTTTTATCTTTTAGATAAATAGTAAACTGTAAACAAACGATGGGTGATTAACGATCGTTACCAGTTTACAGAAATTTTATTTCTTGATGCTTTTAAAATTAAAGAACATTCACATTAATAAACTAAATTGACCTCAGAATTGTGTTTTTCTATTTCACGACATGGCTTCACAAATCAGAACAGTTTTTGTGGCTAACATCATTTTTGTGAATGCCAATATTGTACTGTACATGGCCTGGTAGCTCAGTTGGTAGAGACTCTGCTTTGGAAGGGAAATGTCTGTGGTTCAATCAGGTGTGTCTACTGTATAAGCGAGGCACTAGCTCCCCGGGTGCCATTCTGCTGCCCCACGGGATGGGTAAAGTGCAGAGAATGGTAGTGTCGGCCTCGGAAGACAAGGTCTGCTGTTCGATTCCCCGACTCGGCATCAGGTGTGTCCTTGAGCAAGACACTTCGCACTAGCTTCCCGAGTACCGTTCATGTGACAGCTAACTGCAGAGAACAAATTTCCCCACTGTGGGACTAAAAAAGGACTTTTCCTTCACTCCTTCCTACATACTGTACATCCAACATGATGCTACCTCTGGTGACCAAAACACATCAGTCACTAAGTCAGACCAGCCTGAGAGTTAATCATTCAAACCAAAGGTCTTAAAACAGAGAGAAGTGAGGATTTATATTTTTGCTTCAACAACAAATAATGTGGCTCATGTTAAAACTTGAGCTTCAAGATTTTTGTGAGTATTGTGTAAAATCTGAGACACTCAGCATGCAAACTGGACGCACCAGTTGTGTGGATGTACTGAACGATACCTATAACAACAATAAAACTACACAGACTAAAAATCAGGAGCAGAGTAGTTAAATCATGTCCTACCATTGTCGCTGTCTGACTTGTTCTCATGCTCTGTGTCAGTCAGAGTCAGCACAGAGTTGGAGGGGCTGGACAGGCAGGAACTCCTCCCAGACGACTTGCCCAGACCCCCGCGGCCCCACAGCCGCATGGCTCGTTCTGGAGAAATCACAGCCTGACTATCAGTATCCAAGTCCTGCGCCGGGCCCACGGAGAAGCCGCGATGGGGCAGGCCCATCTCGGAGCAAAACGTCAGACCCCGACGGGAAGGCGGCTCACAGATGCCCAGCTGACGAAGGCTGAAATTCTGAGCTGAAATGCAATATAAGATACATATTATATTGTAGGCCTATTTAAATAATGGAGGTCATTAAAATAGAATTTGACCACACTTTAGCTATGATCAAATTTTGGAAAATGTAAAAACTGTAAAATATGAATTAATTAATTAAATAAGGCTTATGAAAGCAGGCATGTGATGTCTGTCATCCTCTGTCATCTTTCTCTTCTGCTTCACATAGGAACTGAAGAAAAGGGAAACCACATGGTAATGTTGTGGTGTAAAACTTTGTAGATGCATTCACAAAACCTTCCGGAATTTTAGGACACGGAACAAGAATCTTTAATGAACAAGGAAGATTCATGCATCATATTTACCACAAATCTGTCTCTGTGCAACCAACGATCTGAATAAAGCCCTAAAGAAATAAAGTCCTCTTACATAAATTATTTATTTTTTAACAGCTCTACATCATAACATAAAGCTATAAAGATGTCTCATATCCTCCTTAAGTCAATTATTATCTCCATTCTGTTACACAGCAATTGTCATTGTAGGCATCACAGCATCAGATATCTCTAGCTCCAACTCTATCATAGACATGTTTGGTGTAATATCTGTATGTTGCAGGTAGAAATGAGCTGCTGAGCTGCAGTGAACTAGAGACATGGGGACGACTGGTGGTCCTATTTCCAGTTTGCTTTTTTAGCCAACACCCTTGCAAACATGCTGCAGTGAAAAAGCTGCTCTTCAAATTATTGTTAATTAAATAGAAATTCTACTCCCATCTCATCGTTACGTGGATCAAATCTCAATCAATGAAATAATTGCATATTGTCAATGTGCTGCCATATTGAATAACATTTTTTGCAACAATGAATATTTAAATTTCATGTATAAATACCCACCAATAAAAGTAATGATGGATCAATTGTAGGACACTTTTTTATTTATTGTTTTGGCATTTTCATCTTTTCTTTGTAATCTGGGAAGTATTTTATGAATGCATCACATAAATCCAAGACAAAACAAACAAAATGTGTGAAATCACAGTATGTGCTTCTTCATCTTTAATCAGAAAATGGAAAGGGAAATTAGAAAAGGCTTTTGAAATTAATGGAACAACATGAGATAACAGGTCCTGTCGTTCAATTAAAAGTTAGATTTAAATTTGCTACAACTGGGCCGGCAGCGGTAGAAACGATGATAAGATGAGTAATTAGGAATGTTTTTCATTACTCAAATATGATGCTGCATTAACTGGAGCTAGAGAACAATGAATGCCTGATGCTGTATTTGTTTCATTACATTTGGATACTGCACTTTTACTTTAGTTCATGGTGTTCACCACAATTGTTTTAACATCATTTCTGTCTCTTCATCTGTCCCGCATTCAGCCAAAACATCTACACAGTATTGAGCCGATGTCCATAACTAATAACTGACCTTGTTATTGCTTTCAACTGAAGCTTTAACCAAAATACCCCAACAGTGATTCTTATTACTTACTCTTGCCGTATATTGCTTTTACCATTTACCGATGTAATCACTTTTAAGCTTTTATGCGTACCTTCTTTGCTAGTGTTGCCCTCACAGTCCCTCTGAAATAATACAACTACTGTATGGAGTCAAATTAAGGTCACAATAGATTTGTGTGTGCGTAAACAGATCTGTGCGTGCGTAAACCGATCTGTGTGTGCGTAACCAGATCTGTGCGTGAGTAACCAGATGCATGCGTGCGTAACCAGATGCGTGCATGTGTAAACAAATCTGTGATGATGATGATCGTAAACTGATTTGTGCCTGCGTAAACCATATCCTACTCTCAGGACTATTAAACACAACATGAAGGGAAAAATACATTATGCATGGAAATACAGAATATGCTTAGACATTGCAGTCAACAACCCAGTGGTTTTTAAATCTGTGCAACATAAAACCGGATTCAGGTAGAATGCAGATATACCACACTGCACAAAAGTTTCTATACAACACTCATGTATGTAACTGTAAATCCAGTTATCCATTTCATAAATAACCCTGCCTACAGCATCTACTGGCAAATGAGCTCTCTATTTATTCTGCTAAAGTAAACTGGACTTCACTCATTACCGCCACCTCTCCAGTTCCAGCGTTCCGTTGCATCTAACTCCACAGCCCCGCTCATGTGTCCAGGAAAAGAAATCAATGTGAAAAGATCAACCTGGGGGGGGGCCCCACCCACCAGACCTGACTGACAGACAGAGTCATTCTGCTGAAAAGTGGCATTATGAAATAAGTATGACACCCTGGAAAATGGCGTTATGCAATGCAAGCCGACTTTGGACAAACGACATTTTGAAAAAAAAATAACTTATAAGGCAGATGTGATAATCTGTATTATAATAAAAACTATTAGAAATAGAATTTCATAATAACTTTATGCAGAATGAAACACATTTTATAATTATATGCTTAATTTGGAAAAAAGGTTTGTGACATAATTTCATGGTCAGTTTACAGAATTGTCTCTCCTATGTTTATATAGGTATTTTTGCCCTATTATTGAATTTAATTATGAACAATTTAAAGTTCCATAGGTAGCGACTCTGATGACGATAGTTTATGACTAGTCTTAGTGATTTAGAGAACTGTTTTCTAGCATGGTTTACAGTCACAGGTTACTCGTTACACACTGAACAAATTTAAACACAAAGTCACTACAAATTTAACTTTAAGCACAAATTGAAATAGAAACACTTTTGTTCCTGGCCCCCGTTTTTCATTTTTTGAATGAGGTCTATTCAATATCATATCTCTGACCATCACAGTAATCTGTTGTGTCTTACTGAAAACATGAATGTTAGTTTGAATGAGACCATCATGTTCCTAAAAGCTCAGCAGCAGCATCCAGAACTCAGACTTATTAATTACTCCTAGACATAAACATGTACACGTGTATTTGCAGAAAACCAAAGCAAGACAATGGTGTCTCAGTGTCTATTCATGTGTATGGACTCTGACCATGTCTGTTGTAGTCATCCTGTTCACGGTGCACCATATCCTTCTGTCCCTTGGTCGTCCCGTACAGTAACCTGCCAACAAGCCAAAACAAGCTTCATTTATTAAACTGATGTAGAAACGGACTAAAGTGTTGGTAGAATTTAAGCTCAGTGTGTTTCCAGTAAAGCCATTTCTAACCTGGTCTGGTCTTGGTGCTGGTCAAAGGCCTTGAGTGTTTCACTGGAAGAGTAGGAGTTCTGAGTGGGAACCCGCAGTTTCTGGGAGGTGATGGCACATTCGTCACGATCCTCTGAACCTGTAACACACACACTCCTCATCTTAACTTTGAAGTGCACTAAATACTAATTATTGCAGCATCTAAACCAGTATTTGTTACGGCGATGACAAGCTGGGGTACAACCAGAATTCCTGCATTTACAGCAAACAAACAGAGAATATGTACAGTGAAATGCATCCAGAAATAGTAGGAACATGTAAGTTGTCTAGCCAGTCCACACCTATGGAATTCTGGGTAACCAAGAGGAATCAGTTGGCTCATGTAGGGTAAGTATAGCTTTGTTATTGTAGAAGGGATGTAACACTTAAAAAGTATAGTGAGTGGAAGCAGTATAACAGGTAAGGCACGAATCATGGCAACAATGGATGACTGCAGACCAAAGCTGGTAAGGGACTTCCAGCTGACTGGTAGGATGGGCATGAGCTTGGAATGGAGCATGAGCTTGGAGAATCCTCTCCTCAATGTCATTGATGGCCAGATGAGCAGATTTGGGTACAAAGTCAGGTTTGGGGACAGCCTCAGAGGGATCATGGATCTAAGAAAGAACATTGCCTTGGAAATCTTTTAATCTTGATTGTAAAATTGTGAGACAATAAGCCTACTGACTACTCCCGCTATATGTTTTGGTTGAAAACCAGGATATTATCCAGATACCCAACTACAAACCTGTCTATCATATATCCCAATTATTTACTGACCAGATGCTGCAGGAGGTGCAATGGTTAACCTAAAAGACATAACCAAATAGTTCAGTCATTTATTATCTCATTTGAGAGCTGTTGTCTTTGTGGTAGGTGAGTAAAAGTTTGGGAAGACAGTAGCCCCTTAAACAAACTCAACAAAACAGAGATCTAACTGTAATCAAGCATTCATCTGTTTTTCCCACAAACAAGAATTGTCAAGTCATCCAAATAGGTCTACGTGGCTTGTCATGCAAAGACCGAGAACAGGGAGTGGTGCTGGGAAGTAATGTAGTCAGGGGCATAGTCATAGGATCTGAGGCTGTAAAAAAGCTAAAGATTTACTAAAAATTAAAATGACTCTAATTAACCAATAATGTTTAGGACATTCAACCGGTCAGAGAATTCTTCAGTAAATGGCCCGGGTCAGTAAGTGATCAAGTGATCAGGTAAAGTAACAGAGGCTGAGGCTGGATCTAGGTGGAATATACTGTATATACTGAAGTGTCATTCAACCTACTCATAGTATGTTTAGTAAGCTCTTTGTGATTTTGAGATGTTGACTTACCAGGATATGGTCCTTCCTTGTCCTTGCGGCTTTTGGTTAGTGAGCAGTATGGACGCCGTTCTTTCACTTCCATAATGCTTCTGCTTTTTCTACTGGCAAACATATAGGCATGCTGCTGTACCACAACAAACACAGACAGAGAGCGATGCACACATGAAAAAGCAGCAGTCAGTGTAAAATTCTAAAATTCAGTGATGTAACAAAGACCATTATGTTTTAACTGTAACAGTGTATGTTAATTAGCAGATAGTATGTTTCCAGTGTGTGGTGTGTCTATGGCATATACAGTAAATAGAAATATATATAGACATTAGTTAAAAAATCACAAACACAAGGGTCAATCTGACCAAACAAGTAGTAATAACGCTAAAACATCCATCCATCCATCCATTTTCTTAACCGCTTACTCCCTAGTGCGGGGTCACTGGAGCCTATCCCAGCTGGCTACGGGCGAGAGGCAGGGTACACCCTGGACAGGTCGCCAGTCCATCGCAGGGCAACACATAGACAGACAACCATTCACTCACACCTACGGGCAATGGAGAGAGTCCAATCAACCTAAAGCACGTCTTTGGACTGTGGGAGGAAGCCGGAAAACCCGGAGAGAACCCACGCAAACACGGGGAGAACGTGCAAACTCCACACAAAAAGGCACCAGGGCCGCCTCCGGGAATCGAACCCAGAACCTTCTTGCTGTGAGGCGACAGTGCTACCCACCGCACCACCGTGCCGCCCAATGCAAAAATATTTAATCACAAAATTAGAAAACCTTACTGTTTAACTGTGGTTAGAGAACCTTACCAGCTCTGGTTGAAGGTAAATAAAATATATTATTTAAAATGTTGTCTTCTACATGCAGGTGACTGTTTAAATTAACTTCCTGCTCAGATATTAATTTGAACCACTTTAGTTACAATACACAATATGTCTTAAAGAGTCATACAGGCTTTGCTGTAGTGGCTGACTGGCCCACGCTAGACTGTTTGCAGAGCGGGGCCATGTTTGTGTGTTTCTTAAACAGCACATTGGGCAAAATGAACCAGACCTTTAGGAAGACCCTGATGATAGTCTGAATTGAGACAAGCTAGAGGCTTAGGTCAGTTTGAAAGAATAACTATAAACAGAGGTTAAGCCAGCAGTGGTCAGACAGCTTTATAAGCTGTCAATTTAATCTGGACACTGAGCCTTAAATCCTCTACCTTCTGGACCTATGTGCATGTGCGTGTGTGTGTGTGTGTGTGTGTGTGTGTGTGTGTGTGTGTTATTAATGTGTGTGTTTGCCTGTCTGTGATGTAATGCACTTTACTCAGAATGCACGTTCCATTCTCGTCTATTTTAATTAAATCTTATATGGATGGGAATTAGAAAAAGAAACAAGCAGAATAGCAACAAGTAAAAGAACTGCTGCTACCCACTATTCAGAGCATTGAATTTAGTCAATGTCATGACTAAAACCTAAAGTTATTCTACAGGCAGAATTTTAGATAATTCCCACTGTCCGACTGCCTGTGGTACCCTCTGCCATGTTTGGTCCTGTTGCTTCTAAGAGAAGGGTCAATGCTGTGCTCAGGAGCTCTCTGCTGTTTTTTCAGGAGACTCCAAGGTTATCCAAGGCCATTAGGTTGGGTGGCCAAGGCATCCTGATCCCCCCACAAGCAGCCTTTCTCCTGATGGTCATTCTGTGTCATAAGCACTAAACTTTACTCAGACAGACTCCTGGTTGGTGGTGACCATGTCACTGGGCCTGTCTATGCAGCTTTTTAGACAGCCCCCGGTAAACAGTTACTTCCAGCATGTGATAGTTTTACAAACAGAGCTCTGTTTTGGGAGGTGCTCCCAGGGGACAGGTCTGCAGACCATTACTTTTTCGTCTAAGCAGCATGGTAACCTTCACCCCATCCTGGACCTCAGTTTTACACCCAGCCAATAGCAGTCTCTGCCCCAATGTGGGTTGGACCCCCACACTCTCCCCTTTTTGTCATGACTCCGGTGGGAGAGGTGGGTGCTATTTCAGCTACGACAATATGTTCATATATGTCCAATAGTGTTATATTAAGTATTGTTCAGATTGTTTATATTTGTTTTCTCAGTCATTACTGTTTTACGTACAGTATGTCTATACCTTCCAGACATTGAATTTCATTTAGTTTTGTTGAGTGATACCGCTAGCTTGAAGTTGTACAAAGCAAGCTAACTTCAATTACGTGTTTGTGTCTGGTGCAATTAGGTACAGGAGAGAAGACATTTACCCCAGTGTGTGGGTTGTGTTTCGTTGTTTTTCTCAGGTATGTAAATGTGTTTAATTTATTTTACATATTTTTGTAATTTACGTTGTTGCAGCATGCCGCAGTCACCATCCACTCGCTTTGGATGTTATCAGCCATAACGAATGGACTGATCAGAACTTATCAGCGCATTCTAATAACTCAAAATCAAAAACTTTGATCATCCTGTCTGAACAAAACCGCTCAACAGCGCCTGTTGGAGAAATACTGCATTTAATCATTGAAACATTGTTGGAATTTATTTTGCTGATCTGCTCAAGCCTTGTTAGCTGTGCTATAGCCTTGAAGTTTTCTCCCTTCTGCTCTGCAAGAAATAGGGAGTACCAGTGTGTAGCATCCTTATCTGATGAGCCCAATGCTTGCTTTGTGCAGAGAATATTTCCTACGTACTGTGTGACGATGCACCTCCCAGAATGCAATACATATTATGAGCTGAATCCCTGTCTTCTCTTCAGTGAGAGGAAGTTGCCTTTGCTGTAAACTGCTCACTCCTTGCAAGTAAAATCCTGAAGAAGGTCTCAACTGATTGTGTCTGCTTTATTTAAGATTTACAAAGGGAACTAACAATTTCCCTAACAGCGCCCCTATTTACTCTGCTGGTTAAATCATCCGAGCCGTTATCAACCTTACGGATCAATGACAGCAATCTACTGCACCTATTCACCGCTGTAAGCAGGTAGGCGGGCAACTACCGGCTCATACGTATGGGCTGATAACCACTAATAATGACCATTGAATAGCATTATAACTTCCGAAGCCGCTGCACCATCGGTGTCTGTGCAATTGGAATCACCAGTTTTTGCGTGGCTCCGGTGGGAGAGGAACAGGAGAGAGGCAGACATTTGTGTTTGTGTTTGAGGTTTGTTTCTGTTTATCTGATTGTAAACCCCGGCTGTAAGTCAATACAAGTAAAACTACATAACGCAGAAAGTCACCGGTTACTTGTCCTCTGGCCTTGCACCTGGATCATATGAGAGGACCTCATGGGTCCTATTTCTGCTCTAGTGCAGGTGGTTGGCCTTCCTCCATACTCAGTCACCTGCAGACCATTGTGTGGTCTCCAGGGTTCTAGTCACATAATTTTGAGGGGTGTGATCACCTTAGGGCTCCGGTTGCCCTTTGGGACCTGGATGTTGTCCTGGGGGCCCTCTGATGAGCACCTTTTAAGCCTCTCGGGCAAGGGGACTTAAAAGCAGGCTGCCCCTCAAGATGGTATGTCTTGTGGTGATTAAATCTACCTCTTGTCAGCAAGCTGTAAACCCTATTGATACATGCAGACTGTCGCTGGTTCCCCTCGGCTTGGCAGTGGTCCTTTATGCCTAAGATCCTCCAACAACATGTCAGGTTATTTTTACAGAGGCCTCTAGAAACATGGTTATTTGTAAAGTCGGAGAAATGCCAATTTCCTTTCACAGTTATTATTATAGGGAAAGGGTAGGTGAGGGCCAAACTAGCAGAGTGAGAGCAGTCCGGGACTGAACTACATAGCAAACTACTATAGCAAAATTCTATTACAATTCTTGGTTTTGCTAACCCTTATGTTTTGGTTGCATGGCAGCCCACTGCTCCCCACAGGGATGGGTTAAATGCAGTAATAGTCAAATTTCGTTGTTACATTGTATGTGTCACGATCTGGTTTCTTGTTTCTTGTTTCTGATGCCTGTTCCTGTTTTATGTTGAAAGGACTTCCTGTTTCACCTCAGCTGTTTTCTGCCATCCCGGTTTCACCACGCACACCTGTCTGTAATCTGTAATCACAACCAGTACTTAAGCACCACCTCAGCCAACAGTCAGACGCCAGATTGTTGAGTCCTTGCACCACCATCCAGCGTCCTAGTATTGTCTATCCCGTTTTGTTGATCTTGCCTGTTTTTGACCGTCGATTCCTGCCTGAACCTCCTCTGTACCGTTGCCTGGATTTTGGTGTTTACCTGACCGTCTGACTTTTGAGTTGTCTAGCCCTTACCTGTACCGTTGCTGAGTCTTTCTGTGTATCGAACCACTGCCTGTCTCCTGGACCCGATTTTCGCCTGTTCCTCTCCTGTACTTTATGCTGAGACATCCTGTGTATGACCCGACTGCTTGACGACGCTGATGCAATAAACCCTGCTCAAATTCACCCAGTCCGAGAGTGCGCTGTGCATTTGGGTCCTCAGCCGTGTGTTCCTGACAGTATGTGATAATGACCAATAAAGTATTTCCTCTTCTTCAAAAATGATAGGGGTTTAGTGTGATAATTGCTCCACTTACTCGTCTCACCTCACCTCACTCATGGTCTCTGCAAGCTAAGGCAGCTATTTGCCATCTCAAAGAGATAGTCACCTCCCGCTCTGTCCTTGTTCATTTTAACAATACATTTTTCACACTTATAAACATTGGCTTTGTTCCAGGTAGCGGATCAGATTGCCTTAATGTTGACCTGAATGTTGGTGCCAAGATATCTTTACTTTAGATGACCACAGTGATACAACAGCTTTTGTCATTGCTTTGTGAGTTTGGTGTATGTTACCGATTGCCATTACTGGAATGACAAGAAGGACGCTGTGACCTCATTTGCATACTAAGCGACACACCTATGGAAGCTACAATTAGAAATATAGGCCTTTGTGTTCCTGTCGTCCTTCTTTATACCAGCTTGTTTTCAGAGAAAGAAGCACAAAGCATGGTTTCAGTGGAAGACAGCACAACTATGTAAACAGTGACCCAGACACAGCATAGACGCAGAGTAGCACCTACCACGTTGGTGAGTGGTCTAGCAGTTAAACTGAACAGGTCTGTTGCCAGGTCGTGCCATCTCCATCTAAAAGCTTCTGAAACTAAGCACACAAAGGAAAGGAGAATTTACAAAATATTAAAACCTTAGTAATGACTAGTAATGAGTTTGAGTAGACCTTTAAGGCAACACACACATATGATATCAACACTGTAAAGGAAACAGACCTGGTCCAGTTGGTGTGATCATCTCAGACACATCATCAGCTGCTTCTCAAAGTGGCCATATTATATAAAAGTGACTTTTTGGCAATGTAGTACTTTTACTGTACATATGTAGATGGGTGTACGTAAACGGTACAGCACTTTTAATACTAGCACTCATCACACACGCAAGCATGTACATTCAACACTCAGTGTTACGGACTCCTCAGCTTGTGTTTAAAATGTGTTTTTTTCATATTATATTGCTTAGTTAAGTGTTGAGTGCATGTTGACAGCATTGTTACATTTTTGTGTATTTTGTGTGAAGATTACTGATGAGTTTCTCACCCATGTTTAAATGCCTGTTTAAACATGCCTGCCGGTCATTGTGATTATTACATGAATACAAATTGTTAGAAAAACAAGTAGATGTACTTTATCATATTATGCTGAATAAGTATGTTGGAGATATGCGAGGAGCAAAAATTATTATAATTGGATTCATAGCTCCTGACTGGAGGTACCAATTATGTTTATAATTTAGATTCACAAAATTTGGTTATTAGCTTAGATATTATGACTATACACTGTACGATGCTTGTCTATAGTTTTGTAAGTGAAACACTTAGTTATGATTAATTAATATTAATTGCATTAAAAAATATTTAATTTACGGGGCACCACCCTGTTACCAGGGACCAATAACCAATTTGGAATAGCCAATACAGTCTCAATTGTATTTAAGTTAGTTGAAGGGTGAACTCCGTACCATAGCCGACTCAATTCACCAGTGCTGTAAAACCATATACAAATAATCACATACAACGAACAATTAAATTATGAACACTAAATTAAACAACTAATATTAACTCCAGTATGAACAATATCTTGAATAACTCAGCAAATCACAACTTAATTGTATCGTGTATTCATCTGTAAGTACTGTACGTGTATAAGTGTTGTGAGATGAAAGGGTGTGTGTACTGTACAGTATGTGAGTGTGTGTGTGCCCCCCTTTAGGGGCGTGATGAGATGGCACAGCTGCACGGAAGCTGCGTGTGCAGGTGAGCTCTTTGAATGAAGCGCGCTTGGGTGTGTGTGAAGCAATGCAACCCATGAGGATATATTCAGCAATATAGTCACGTAATCACGGGGGCACGCAGTGATTGAATAATGCGCTTGCCGTCTCCTCTCAGCAGATCAGTCAAAATCCTTCCTTAAGGCAATCGGGGTCTTCTGCATACTGACTCGCTTTAGGGCCTAACAGGTAGTGGTTTGGCTCATCAAACTGGCGATTGGCCCACACAATACTTACCCCAACCCTGAGTTGGCTGTCAAAGTGGAAGGAGCAGCCATTTGTTGGAGGAGAAAGCAGCCCGTTCCAAACGCGTGAAGCAGCATTGGGTTCACCCGCATTACAGCGACCAATGGGACGACACAAGTTCAAGTGACTGTGATAGTGCTTATCCTTTCCAAAACTTAGGTTTGTGTCTACGCCTTGAATCCCTAGCCAGGGACATTGAGTGCTTTGACCCAGTTAAGTTCTCAGACTGTGAGAAAGCCTTGTTAGCCACCATCTGGGCTGTGATTATTACAGATTTACAGCATGGTAAATAGTTTCTTGGTCAGCAGCCTGAGTCAGTAGCAACGTATTGAGTTTCTGTTAAAGCCCCATCAAGGAAAGCCTTGTGTCCACTACCACTACGGTTATGCATCCCACACAACCCTGGCAGTACTAACTGAAACTGTGTTTAGATTAACCTAGAAGCAGGTCCATGTCTTCATAGATCTTATGTAACAAGAGAATCTACACAGACTGTAGTCCACACTAAACACAGACAGGTACGCTTCATAAAGACACCAACCTGGCAATGCCTTGGCAGCTAACAACTCTTTAATGAGTTGTCCACCAAAATCTAACCACACCTCTCTTCACTCTATCCCTCTCGTTTCTTGTGTTTTCTTTCACCTGAGAAATACACAGGAAATAATATGGTTTGGAATTGTAGATAGACATGCATTTGCCTCTGCTCAGACATGCCTCTGACCTGCTCAGACTTGCCTCCAACTGTAGCAAACAAGGACTGCCAATGAACATGGACAATGCCCGCAGGAGACAACAAGTACATTGAGGACCTTAAGGAACATGTCAGAGCACAAGTGAGGTCCCACTCACAAGAGGGAAGAGGTTGGTTCAGACAGAACTTGAACCATAGGTACAGTGGCCACAGTCCACTTCACCTGTCACAGGGAGACTAAGAGGTGGACATACTGTAGTAAGTCTGGTACGGAGATGCGTGGAGGAAGCCTTACAAAAACATGATCGACCTAACAGCCTGGCTGCTCCTTCAGACCTCTCAACAGAAACCAGACACACTGAATCTCCTGCTTTTCTGCCTAGGGGCAGAATCTCATGCTTGTCAGGCAGGCTATGTTGCTGTTCTCTGAACTCTCGGTGGGTAACTGCAATAACCGCACGTTTGGGAAGTTGGGAGCCAGTCAGGTTGGAAGTCCCATAGGGGGCCCTCTTCTTCTCCCCAGGCGGTCTGTCTCATCATTTTCTTCTTTGTCTGGGCCAGAGGAATGACTCTTGACATTCCACCAGTACACTGTCATTCCCTTGTCTGTTACCAGTTGGTAACTGAGAGCCAGAGTGACAGTGGCAGGTTAAGCACCCTGTTGGAGGAGAAAGAACCCCGTCCCACATTACAGCAACCAGTGGAACGACACAAGCTCAAGTGACGCTGATAGTGCTTACCCTCCCCAAATCTTTTTGGGGAGGGTTTGCGCCTATGTGGGATGCCTTCCTATTGTAATAGGCCATGGCTCCCTCTGCACTGGATCCCAAGATGCTTTGGGCCCATGCAAAGGTTGTCTGAAGGTGCTCACACAGGTCAGACCGCTATTGGTGCCCCATGTAAAGGGGTTGGAAGAATACTTGTGAGCCAGGTATTTTCTGCCCCTTCGTGACTACTAGACGGATGGGATTACCTGCTGTTCTGGGGAGAATGGTACTGACGCTCTCAGCAGCAACTTAACACACTTGGGGAATGGTCTGTCCTGATCTCATGTTCTCCATTTCAGGATTTTATGAGATGCTTCTTGGACTTGTCTGTGGCCACAAGCCTTGTGGCTTGTGTGGTTGATGGTGTCAAGATGCGTAGCCAGCCGCACAAGGAGATTGGCGCCCACAAGAACGGGTGGTTGCAAGTGGGGAACTACACTTAGGAAGTGCTTGATGGCTCAAGCAACAACAAATCTAAACAACACTCCCCCCTTCTTAACCTTCCTGGGAGACCTTGTCCAACAGGGTAATGCCTGCTGCAATTACATGTCAATGGCGATGGGTGGGGGTGCTTCAGCTCCCTGACCTTACTGAACTCTGGTTCTGAAAGCCTAATATCTTCAGATCTTCAGATAGGTCAAACCGTGTAACATTACCATCACTAATTATACGCAAGGCAAGGAAAGGCCAGGAGCTCATCATCAACTTCAAGGTGCCAGACTTGCCAAACTCTTTTTAGACTCATGGTTAATTTCTCTGACAAATGAGGGCCAAGTTATTTACAGCCCAAAGATCCTTGAAGGCATTCATCTTGACAACCTTTCTGTGCCTGAGTTGCAACTGCCGCTCTGGTCAGGAAAGACTGCCATCAGCTAGGAATTGTATGACACTTTTTGCTTGCAATGACCACCTCCCATTTGGCGTTTGAATTTGAAATATCTTTGTCTACAACCAGGATAAAGGTTTTACATGCAGGCTGTAGTACTTACTTTTTTTGAGCATGTGGGACCTTAATAATAATTCTGTTAATAATAGTTTATGCACACCAGGTCCCCCAACAAGGTAACCTATGCAAAAAATAAAGATCCTACTAGAACAGGCAGCTAAACTAAGAGATAAGTCACTTGGATTAATGTGTCCTGGATGTGTCTGCTCTGGACCCAGAGCACAAAGTAACTTAATTTATCAAAAATTCTGCTTTCATTTTGGTTCTGACAACAACGAAATAAGGACAAACTAGATGAAGCATCTGAATTGTGCTGTGTAGTGGCTTAATCGGGTTGATAGTTAGCAGTTGTGCTGGAGAAACGCTGCAGCACAAGTATAAAAAGAAGAGGGGGAAAGGCATCCAAAGGGAACCATAGCTGTGTGTGACAAACATGAGCAGAGAAGAGGAGGTCGAACAGCCAGGTGAAACAAAGCAAGTAGGAGTGGACGACAGTGAAGAAGAACATGATGCCAGTAGAAAGCAGGTGGAGGCTGAAAACTTTCAGAAGTGGTCTGTGTCCGGTTCCCTATTTGTTAGGTCATTAGTAAATGTGTATTAAAATTTAATTTTATCATGGATTTCTATGGTGTTTGAGTTTTGGGGCCTTTGTTTGTAGTAAGTCAAGGTTAAAACTTAGGTGAGACAGAGCAGACACCCACCAGCCAAGACGTTGTTCAATTCCTGGGATGAAGTGTCCTTGGGTAAGATACTGTTAGGATATAGAATGTGGGTCTTTGGGCCTGACACATGACAAGGACCAGAACACATGACCTAACTTAATGCACTGATATGCAACACAAAAAGTGAGAGTGGAACAAAAGAAACTAGAAAAAGTAATTTCTCAAGAAATTACGTGGGAGAGCTGATCTGCTGCCGCAACGATGCCAGACGCTGATTAAGCTGCTGACATCAAAAAAGTTGACTACGTCCAAAAGTTGACTACAGCAAAACGATGAAAAAGGTGAAAACGAGGAAACGTTGACAAAGAGTAAAACGATGACAAAAGATGGCGATTAAAAAGATGATGATTAAAAAGATGACCAAGGTCATACTAAGACAAGATTAAAAATATGACAATGATTCAAAAGTTGACCAAGGTAAAAAGATGTCAAAGATTAAAAGGTTGACCAAGGTGCATTGTTGACAATCATAAATAAGTTGACTAGCTTTTTGATTTGAAGAAAGTATTTGTAAATAATTACTTAACTGTGTAATAGTTTAATAACTAGTAAGAATTTACCAGTCAGGTACAAAAATCTTGCCATTTAAGGTAAAAAATTACATTGGTGCTTTTATTTTGAAAGGATTTGGAGGTCGTGTGAGTGATTACTAAACTATAAAATAGTCATTACATAGTCATAATATGTCATTCAATAGCAAGAATAGCCCTATTAAGGGAAAAGATTTAGATTAAGCCCTTTCAGAATAAAATCACCCTAATAAGTGTGAGTGTTTATTTGCTAAACTCTAAAATAGTCTCAGTAACGATTGGTAAGTATTCAGAACCAGAACTGTTCTAATCAATCTTGCCATTAAAGGTAAGAAATTGTTATTGGTGCTTTTATTTTGAAAGGATTTAGAGAAAATGTGTGGGGGTAATAACATAACTTTTAATTAGTCTTTAAATAATTATAATTAACCATTTAAAGGCAAAAACGGTGCAGTTAAAGCTAATAAAGTGCATTGGTGCTTTTATTTTGAAAGGACGTAGAAGAAGCATGTGTGGGAAATTACTAAACTGTCATAAATACCCATCTAAAAGCAGAAATGTTGGTATTAAAGCTAATAATTTGGCTTGGTGCTTTTATTTTGAAAGGATTAAGAGGAAGTGTGCGCTTAATTGCTACACAATCCAATAGTGTAGTTGAGTAATCAGTAATAAGCATGGATCTGCTCTGTACACTGAGCATCAGCAGTTTGACCTGTCAGTGAAATGCCACGGATGTCCACCGTCGCCATGGATACGAAAGGCAGGAAAATCAGGCTCACTCTGCTCTGTAAAAGCAGAGTTTCACCCTGTATAAACAGGCTTGTTCCAGCTAAACCATAATAGTTATCACAAAATTTTTTTCATTTTACGAGTCCCAAGGCTTCAATGAGCAAATGGTGTGAATTTTATGTTTGAGGACAAAAGTTTGTAGCAACAGTCACAATTTCAAAATACGTCTCCTCTTGTTTTTCTCCCCAGACGTCTGCCGAAAATTATCATTAGAGTCTATGGGAGAATTTTAGGATCTCTCTGTGCTTTGAGGTCAATAGCGACTAAAGTATAGGTCTGAGAGTATAGCCAGACACATCATTAGAAAAAAGACAAGTATGACTACGATTTAGTGAAATAATTACGTTGATAGACTAAAAAATGTGGCTGTTGCGATGAGTTAAAGACAGAAGTTCTGTCTTTAAAAGCGCACCCTCGCACTGTAGCTGTGACTGTAGCACTCTAGCTGACGCAATACACACTAATGGAAAAGCTGAAAATTTAACAAAAACCACACCATATTTAAACGTTCACGAGTCGAAAGGTATAGAAGATACGACAACGCTGATTTACAAGGAGAAAGTTGAACGGTACTAGGCGCTTTTGGAGTTGAAATGACGTTTCTACGCCAAAGTATGACGATGATAGAAGCTGATGAAAAGAGGGAAGTTGACGAAAAGTTGAACGATGATTCCCATAGACGACCATTATAAAAAAACGAAGAAAAATGTTGAATAATGTTAAAAGTTGAAAAACTGAAAACATAAAAAGTAATAGCCCACATCTCCTAAAGATGACACACGTTTAGAAAGTTGAACGACGATTCTACGATGAAGTGTTAAAAAGTAGGTAGCAATCGAAAAAAGGGCGGAATAAGTAGAATAATAATAAAGACCGAAGATAAAAATAGTGTTTATTAGTGGGAGAGCTGTTCAGCTCTCCCACTAATAAACTTCATACAGAACCAGACTGTTACAGCAAACAAAAATTGTTTCTAGTCTGGTATAGCGTCATCTCCTCCCATCATACAGCTGAATACAGCAAAAGCAGTGTAACACATCAAACAGAACTAGATAAAGCATTTCCATAAGATAAAAGATAAAAGCTGAAACTTTGAAGGAAGTGTGTGCAGATAATTGCTAAACAGTAAAATAGTTTCATTACCTAGTGATAATTAACTAGTCAAATGCACAAAAGCAATATTTAGGCTAAAAAATTAGATTGGTGATTTTATTTTGAAAGTACTTTGAGGAAGTGTGTGTCCTAAATTGCTAAACTGGAAAAAGCGCTCATTAAGTAGTCCTAAATAACAAAAAAAGCAGTCAAAAGTAAAAGTAATATATTGTGTGCAATATATTAGTCTAGATAACTAGTCATAATAAACCTGTTGAAAGCAGAAATATTGCTATCTTTAGCTAAAAATCAAGATTGGGGCTTTTATTTTGAAAGGATGTGGAGACGCTGTGTGTGCTTAATAGCTAAACTGGAAAACAGTCACATTAACCAGTCATGATTACCCATTCAAAAGCATAAATATTCCTGTTAAAGGTAAAAATTTGGATTGGTGCTTTTATTTTGAAAGAATATGGAAAAGGCCTGTGCAAGTATTTGCTAAACAGTATATTAGTCTAAATAACTAGTCATAATATACTTGTTGAAAGCAGAACTATTGTTATCTTTAGCGAAAGATCAGGATTGGGGCTTTTATTTTGAAAGGATTTAGAGGGGCTGTGTGTGCTTAAAAGCTAAACTGTAAAACAGCCACAACTAACCAGTCATGATTACCCATTCAAAAGCACAAATAGTGCTATTAAAGCTAAAAATCTGGATTGGTGCTTTTATTTTGAAAGGATATGGAAAAGGCCTGTGCAGGTATTTGTTAAACAGTATATTAGTCTAATTAACTAGTCATAATAAACCTGTTCAAAGCAGAATTATTGCTATCTTTACCGAAAGAGCAGGATTGGGGCTTTTATTTTGAAAGGATGTTGAGAAGCTGTGTGTGCTTAATAGCTAAAATATAAAATACTCTCATTAACTTGTCACAATTGTCCATTCAAAAGCATAAATAGTCCTATTAAAGCTAAAAGTTGGGTTGGTGCTTTTATTTTGAAAGATTCAGAGGAAGTGTGTGATTAAATAATAAAAAATCAAACAGTGTAATAAAGTAATCAATAATATGCATAGAGCTGAGTAAAAACTGTGTCTGTAGTGACGAGTTAAAGACAGAAGTTCTATCTTTAAAAAGCGCGCCCACGCACTCTAGCTCACATAATACACACTAATGGAAAAGCTGAGAAACAAACCAGTTGAAAGCAGAAATATTGCTATATTATAACTAATTAAATGTTTGTAATTAATCAGTTGAAACATTACTTAAACGAGCTAATGAGTTGAATGTATAGCTGATTGGATCTGCAAAACAAAAGGTGCAAGCCAAGGACTGAAGCCATTGAACCACAGTATATACTGTAGTTGAAAGAGGACTCACTGTAGCTGAAGAGCTGTCTCCACATGGAGAGAGATGTATGTGTGAATATAACATATTTATTAGTTCAATAAACGACTTAAGAGTTGCAACAGTCCCAAAACGGTGGACCTAAAGCAAATGAGAATGTTTTATTAAAAATCATGCATCATTCATTGCAGTTTCAATTTTAACATATTGTAGTGGCTCACAGCAGTTAGTCCCGCCCTGAGTCGCTAAGGCTTATGGGTAAAACAACCGTTTTTGTGTTTAAAGTCTTATAGTTAAAGTTAGGATTCCAAAAATGTTATAACTTTGATGAAATTAAATATAGCATCTTGTTCATTTATGGTTGTAATGTGTTCTTTTTGTTTTTGTTCTTTTTTGTGTGGTATACCGTGAGTGAGGGGATTGTGTGTGGGAGTAACCATCAATGAGCAGTGCTTTGATGGGTGTGTGAGAAGTAAGGGGTGCTTGCTTTCTACAAAGGAAGTGCACCAAGCGGTGCTGTTTTTTTGTGTCTCATTGCGTGCACAGTCTAATCTGAGCAGCTGAAACACAAATGATATCGGCTGTAGATAAGTACAGGATTTGATCAGGCATTCAGTTAATTGGCCTCTAAAATAGTTTATTGTTGGTTACTGAAGTCTTCACCTAAGCCAACTGTGCACAGATCATTAAAGAATGAAAATCCATTGTAATTAAACACAAAGATTAGTCTCTTATGTCAACATGAAGAGCCTAATCAAATAATTGTTCATCATTAAGGGTCACTTCTATTAACACCACGTTCTGTTATGGTGCATTACCCACAATGCATAGTGCTATAAATTGTATATATAGTTGAATGCTGTAATGTTGACTTAATTCCTTAAAAACACCCCCTTAACTATTTGACAGACCAGGTAGTTTAAAAAAAGCTTAATGTCTACACCTACTCTTATGGGGAATCAACAATGCAATGAACTCATCAATAATATGCATAGAGCTGCTATGAGCATTAGGAGTTTGATTTGTAAGTCAAAGTGCTACTGAGATCAATCCCTTATCTGCTGCAGCTGCGCCGTTGCCATGGAACAGGCAGGAACCTCCACTGATCAGCACAAAGAGCTGGAGTGAGGCTGATTTCCATCCCAGCTTAACAGGCTTGTTACACCAAAACCACAAAGATTATCACAAAAATAACTTCACTCTATGAATCCCAAGGCTTCAATGAGCACCTGGTGTGCGTTTTATGCTTGAGGATTGAAAATTGTGGCCGCAGTCGCGATTTAAAAATGTCTGTCCCTCTGTGATTTTACCCAGAAGTCAGAGAGTATTTTCCATTGGAGTAAATGGGAGGATTTTTGGAACTCTCTGTGCTTTGAGGCAGATACAGACTAAAGTGTAGTTTTGATGGCTTAGCCAGGCACATCATTGGTAAGAAGACAAGTATGACTACAAACAAGTGAAGAAAATGCGTTGATAGAGTGAAAACTGTGGCTGTAGTGACGAGTTAAAGAGAAAAGTTCTGGCGTAAGAAAGCGTCTCTCTACACTCTAGCTGTGGCATCCCCCACTCAATTAAAGCCAACACACACTAATGGAAAAGCTGAGAATTCCTCAAAAACCACCCTATGCTTAAACTGCTATAACTCAGAATCTGTTAAAGATATCAAAATGCTAAACAAGACATTAATAGTTGAATAGTTGAAGATTGTTTTGTAGTTTAAATGGTGTCTGTAGCTTAAAGTGTGTTGAAGTAGTTAAAGCTGAAAGTAGACAAAGCTGAAGAGGATTTGAAATGCTTCTTCCATTCATTTCAATGGGGAAAAAAAGTTGAAAAAAGTTTAATAACTTGAAAATATAAAACATATGAATGAGAAAAATAATAGCACACTTCCCCTTAAAAAGCTGAACATTTTGATATTGGAATAGTTTCTGTAGCTCAAACGATGCGGGAGTAGTTAGGTGCGGAAAAACGTACGGAAGAACTAAAGAAAAAAAACTAGATAAAGCATTTCCATAAGCATTTCCAATGCACAGTGAATGCTTCCATGCTGAATGTTTCGCTAAAGAATTGCTGGAAATAGCTAAAAATTTTAAAACATATGAAAGTAGTTTAAACACAATGTATAGACAAATGTGTCTGAACAGAACTAAGTGTTGTTTAAACAGTTAAATATTTTCAGAAGAAGCTGAAGCAGTTGAATTTCAAATTAAGGATAGTTCAAAGAGATCTGTTGAAATTTAAGAAACGCTAAAATGAAGAAAGTATGAAAAGGATTGCTGAACCTGTTGAGACATAGTTGAATGTATCAAAATAGGTAAATGGAGTCTGAGAGCTGAAAGAATAGTTGACTGCTGTGGAAGCATTTAAAACAGCTGACAGTAGCTGCAGAAGAAGTAGCTGAAATTTAGATTTGGATAAGTTGGAGCATTTGATGACGCATTTGCAGGGAATTGCTAAAATTTATAACTCAATATATCTGAAAGAAAACAATATAGTTATATTAAGAAGTGAACACGTAAACAAGCCTTACTATACTGTAAAATATTCTAATTACCTATTTGTAAATAATCAGTTGAAACATTACTGAAACTAGCCGATGAGTTGAATGTATAGCTGATCAGATTTGCTAAGAAGTTACAGAGCTGAATGTGAACAAATAAAATAAAAGCAGTTTGATTTCACTAAAAAGTGTTTTACACATGACAACAGTGCTGTAAAGCTTTTTTCTGAAGACTTGCTCCAGCCAGGTTTCAAACCAGGAATCTCTGCATTTGGGTGCTGCTGTCTTGCCACTGGGCCAAACTAGCTGCCTGACACACATCCAAGAGTGGCTATATAAATCCTACTCTGAACTGAAACTGAACATTCTAAAAATTCTTCATTGATGATATAGATTACTAATATAGTGATACATTAAGGATATAACTCACTTTATCTGGGAAATAGAGATATTTGAACAATAAAGTGATTGCATATACATGCCCCAGACAGGAATCGAACGTACGGAAAAACGTACGGAAGAACAAATATAATAATAATAATAAAGATGCTGGAAGCATTCACTGTGATAAACACTCCATGCCCCAACACAGGCTGGGGGAGAACATGAAGGCAGGCTGAAGGGAAGGCACAGGTGTGGGGAATTGTCCTGATTCCTGAAGGAAGGAGGAAGTGGTTGTGGTCCAGAGCAGAAGCGTGGCGTGGTGAGGGAGACTATCTGGCACGGCCAGCCCAGGGACAGACAGTTAAATTACAAAATCTAAGTTAGGTCCTCAGCTCTGCACTCAAAAGTGCAGTAAACAACAACAAAACCCACATGAAGCAACTGGGAGAGAAAAGGAGACATGGGAGAAGAAATAGAACCTGAAGAGTGGTTAAATAAAACACATGCATGTAGAAAAGCCAGAGACCAGAGGGGCCTGTCTCCAGTATGACATTGAGCTGATCAAATTTGAGGAAGGAAATTGTTTGATAAATAAATCACTGCCTCCACCTACAGTGTTCCTCATTAGCACACAAGCTTTGATTCCGTCCTGTCAGCAGCCAAGTCTGGTCTGTGAAGTTAAACAAGCCTCTCAACTTATGAACATTCTCCAAACTAAACTGGTAACTCTGTTTTAAATGTGAAGTATTGGAAAACAAATACATTTTTATACAGATTTTAGCAAGACAATTTAAAAAATGTGTATTGTTAAAAAATATACTCAGCGGTCTTTTATTCTACCATGCTTTGGCTGTACTAAGTTTATTTTACATTTAGATTTGAGGTATGGACTGGCACGGCTCTGCAGCGCCGGTGCTGACAGAATGGGGTCTCAGAGCTGCAAGCAACATCAAATTGTCAAGGTGCTTTACTATTGTGATTTGATAAAGGTGGCGGCTGAGTGAGGAATAATGACAGATGATGGGTGTTGGTGTGTAGGTATGAGGATTGTGTCAAATGGTCCTAAAAATGTCATGTTGGAAAAACTATAGGATGAAGATGTGACATGACAAACTTGAGACACACATCTGAACGACACCTGTGACTTTCCTGAAAAACTATAAGCAGAGTTGTAAGTTCATGTTCTCCCACATTTATCTGGTCACATCTAATGCATTAACATTTGTTAGTAAACCTGTTTTCACCCTTTTCAAGATTCAAAATTCAAAAAACTTTATTAATCCAAGAAATTATTTGTAGGGGGTGGGAGGTGTTGCCTAGGATAGAGAGGAGTTTGACCAGCATCCTCCTCTCAGCTACAGCTTGTAGGGGGTCCAGCTCCACCCCCAGAACAGAACCAGCCCTCCTGATCAGTTTGTTCTGTCTGTTACTGTCTGCTACATTCATGCTGCTGCCCCACAGACCACAGCGTAAAACACTGGACCCACAGACTCATAGAACATCCTCAGCATGGAGCTGCAGATGTTAAAGGACCTGAGCCTCCTCAGGAAGTACATTCTGCTCTGAGCCTTCTTTTACACAGCTGAGGAGTTCTTTTTCCAGTCCAGTTTATCGTCCAGGTACACTCCCAAGTATTTGTACTCGGTCACTACCTCCACCTCTTAATTTTTAATTGTGAGAGGGATGACAGCACTCCCAGATTTCCTAAAGTCAATTACCAGCTCCTTAGTTTTACTGATGTTCAATTGGAGGTGGTTCTGTCCACATCAGTCCACAAAGCTGTCCACCACTTCCTGGTACTCTGTGATGTCACCACCCTGGATTCGTCCTACAATTGCAGAGTCATCAGAGGACGTCTGGATATGAAAGGACTCTAAGTTGTACCTGAAATCTGAGGTGTACAGGGTGAAGAGGAAGAGAGACTGGACTGTCCCCTGTGGAGCTCCTGTGCTGCAGAGCACAATGTCAGACACACGGTTCTGCAGGTGGACGTACTGGGGGCGTTTGGTGAGGTAGTCCATCATTCATGAGATTGGGGGGGCTGCATGTAATTTCTGGTTCAACTGACCTGGGGAACAGTTTTTCACAGAGCCTGCCACAGCCTGAGCTTTTCTATGGATAATGTTCTTTATGTTTCAAACAACAGAGAAAAAAAGTGAAGTTGTTGATAAACAAGTAACCATGATGCCTGTAGAAGGTATCAATAATGCCGGGCATGTTTATCTCTGTTCAATGGCAAGTGGACCAATAATTTATTCTTTAGATCTGTGAGTGGGAGTCAAACAAAATACTTGCATTACTATATGCTTTCAGATACGGTAACTGACTTGTGAGCTATCTGCATTAAATAATGTCTTGCGCAAAATATGACAGATGTTTCAATTTAAGTTTTCAATCTGTAAAAGACTGACCTTTTTAAATGTTTATTAAATTCATGGTTGTTTCAACTGTTGCACCAAATTCAGGGGTGACATCACTGACAGACATCTACTTTTTTACATATAAGAATTATAATAATAATACCAACGATATCAAGCTGGTATTTAGTTGTCAGCATTGTGACACATCGCTGTCATGGCATGATCCCTTCACACCTCTCTGAGTTTGTACATGTACAGTAGCTCAGTAAGTCGCTGACCTCACCAATGACCTTGTCGCTGGACAACATCAAATCACCAAAGCTTGATTCCAACTAGAGTAAAAATTATATAAAATATGAATAAACAAAATTGTAACTGCTTTCTATTTATTTATTTATTATTTTTGTTAAAACCTCCAAACAGCATTGAGTCATTTTATCCATCTTCACTACAAGCTGCATCTTTCAGAATCATATTTCATACATGTTTCTGTGTGCAGGTCGTCTTATTTACTCTGTCAAGGAAATGGAATAACATTCAGCTCAGGAGGATTGGCTAAGACACACATGCATGCACACACGCACACACAAAACACACTAACACACTTGCCCATCCTGTTGCTTATTTTTCAGAATGTTGAAGGAAGCTATTTGATGTTGTTTATGCTGCTTTTCTTGGCACCTAATAATTTGACAAATCTGTCTTGTCTGGCATATTTGACATCACTTCCTGCTGCTCTATTCAGTATCTAAGGACTCATCATTGGTTGATTCACTGTGTCATGTCTGTGATTTTTATCTATTTCTAACTATAGTGTAACATACCGTACGGGCACTGTATTGCACCAAACAGTTATTTAACTGCTGTGTAACAGGATTGTTGAGATAATTTCTCATTGTAGATTTTACATTGAGAAAAACAAAAATATTCCCAATCCTGACATTCTACATCACTCAACCACATGATGTATAAAATGATCAAATCCTGATGTCCAAATCCTTCAGGATCAGCTGTATAGAATACAGACATACTGTACATGAAGCAAAAAGAGTCATGAACGAGCCAGGGTACTCAGTAAGTACTTCCTAAAGTAATTGTATGGAACATATTATAGCCAGCGTGTAAAGGAGACATTAAGAGCTACTTTATAGCATCTTGTTTACAGCACAGCTGGTTGTAGGAATTTAGAGTATGATTATTATAAAGTTCTGAATAGTTTGAGAGTTGATGATCAATCAAATAGAAAGAAGAAACAAACCTAAACATGCCCTGCACACAATCAAAGCTAGTGGTGGCAATGATAGGCAACATGTTTTTGATATAATGAGATGATATGAAACGTATCATCTATTCAATCAAAGAGTACAGTTATAATTATGTCATTTAAGCTTGAAATTACTACTGTGTCTTATATTATCTGTAATATATGCAAGTACATAATACAGAAAAAGAATAACAACTAAGGAAGAAAAGCAACTTACAAACAGCTAATACAGTAGGATCAGAGTTTATGCAAATCTGGACCATAATTAGAACCAGATGAATCAAGTTACAGTATGAAGAAACGTTTGTGGTCATACTCAAGAAAAAACTCATCACTTTTTGTAACTTACTGTGTTAACATTACCTGTGTGAACACACACATGCGCGCACGCACCCAAGCTAAGATGGTAAATGTGAATGGCTCAGTGACAGCTCACAATGCACTCATACCCCTTACTTAATGAGAGATGGATGGAAAAGAACCAGCGACCACAGTCTCCTACAGTACAAGGAAGTATGGTGCAATACATACTAGTCAAATGCAGAAAACTTTAATCCTACCGTAACTCCGGTCACAGCATAGGTGAGATTTCCATGTATCTAAGTAACCAAGGTTCTAATTGGCTTTTTTGCAAGGTTGCAGGAAAAAGACGGAAGGATCAGACACGCACTTATCTACAAAAATCAGAAGATGCAGAGATGCTGCCTCATTTTTAAATCACATCCATCCCAAAGTCATTCAATGAATGAGGGAAGGGGACTGAATAAAATATAAGGAGAAGCAGGTAAACCTGAGCATAATACTCAGGAATTTTGTCTGACTGCTCAAACAGTTGAGGGTGACTATGAACACAACATCCAGGAGCTCTACTTTATAAATGTTTTTTCTACCGTGTAGAACATGTGATGAGGAAAAATGAAAAGTGTGAAATCTTTCAATTTGAGACCATAGATACCTTTGATTTGTTAAAATATTATGGCTCATGTGGCAGCTTGAAACATACATTAATAGACAGTACTCTAGAAGTTATTCCTACATTTACAATTAGACCATTTAAAAATATTTTTACACCCTCACTCGCTTTTCGTCTCCTTTTTAAACCCTCACCTGCCTTTTTCTCCATGACAACAGCGCAGCTGCAGCTTTGAGTGACAGGTCAAACTCCTGATGCTCAGTGTAGCAGCTCTGTGCATATTACTGATTAGTTCATTACATTGTTTGAATGTTTAGTAATTAATCAGACACTTACTCTGAATCCTTTCAAAATAAAAGCACCAATCCAAATCTTTACCTTTTTAATAGCAGTATTTTTGCTTTTGAATGGGTAATTGTGACTAGTCAAAGAGACTATTCTACAGTTAAGCTATTAAGCCCAGACCCTCCTCCAAATCCTTTCAAAATAAAAGCAGCAATCCAGATCTTTCACTAAAAAGACAATATTTCTGCTTTCACCTGGTTTATTATGAGTAGTTAATGTGTTACGGACTCGCCCCGTCGATTCGGGATTTGACTGGGGACTGGGGACGGGAGAGGAGATGCCATGAAGGCGCAGAAGTGGACAAACACCCGCTCTGAGCGGGGAAGCTACTGCTCTCACTGAGCCGGGAGGAATTAACAGCACGCCACCTTACAGCTGCAAACCCGTCGCGCTATTAAAATACTCGGTTCTCTAACAGACCGATACGCGCACCTGGCCGCACCCGCTGGCCAGATCGAAGGAGAACAGGAGAGACCCCAAATGCACGACCCAGACACAAAATTAACTGTTAACATAAAACGGTTTATTCCACACAAACATAAATTTGCTGCAAGGGCAGGACAGGACTTGTTCAAACACAAAAGGCAAGAACAAAAAATCACTGTGATGCAGGAAAGCGCTACTAAAAACCTAAAACGCTCCGTGACACTACAGCAAAAATCCTAAACTGGAAAAACAAGACATTCACAAAACAAGACAATTAAGAACTAATTACTGCACAATCTAACGCCGGCTAACTAAATACGCTCCGTTGCAAACGGGCAAAACTAACCTAAACATGGATCCTGAAGACACCAGACACTCACAACCTCACAGGGAACAACAGGACAGGACATCGAAAAAAACTCAAACTTCACTGCAACAAAACTCCTCTTTAACTCACGTAACTTGTGTAGCTTCCAAGCTACAACCCCATACACACCAACACAGGTAAAACAAAAGACAGCCCTTAAATACAGACAGGTGGAGCATTTAATCACTGCAACCAGGAAATGAACTCAGGAGATGACCCACACCAAAAACCCAGCAGCGCCTCTATCGGGACTAAGCTTCCTTCTATTGAACACCTGTACCGGGCCAGACTTAGAAACGGGCTGTCAGCATCACTGCTGACCCCACACACCCTGCACACAAACTATTTAAACTCCTCCCCTCCGGCAGATGTCACAGAGCCATAGCTAACAGAACCACCAGACAGAGAATCAGCTTCTTCCCCCAGGCTGTTTCTGAGCTGAACTCTACCGGTCACACAACACAATGACTCAATGACTCTTTACAGACACAAACATAAATGTGCAATAATCAACAAATGTGATATAGTGAGCTGCAGTTTATATTCTTTATTTGTTCGTTTTGTAAATAACTTTAATTAAAATTGTAAATAATTTTCTTTAATTTTACTAAAGCTGATTCTGATTCTGTTCAAATCGTTCAACGCCTCAGAAGGGGGAATCAGTCCTTCACCAACTCAGTGGAGTTTTCAGTGGAGGTGGGGAGCTGTTGACCTCAACTGGGGATGTTATCGGACTGCCGAAGGAGTACTTTGAGGATCTCCTCAACCCCTTCGACTCGACTTCTGCTGAAAAAGCGGGCAGGTGACTCAGAGTTGTATTTGCCCATCACTCAGGCTAAAGTCACTGAGGTAGTTTATAAGCTCCTTGGCAGCAGGGCAGCGGGGGTGGATGAGATCCATCCTGAGTACCTCAAGTCTCTGGATGTTGTGGGGCTGTCTTGGGTGACACGCCTCTGCAACATCACGTGGACGAGGGGGACAGTTTCTCTAGACTGGACAACCGGGGTGGTTGTCTCACAAAAAGGGGGTACTGGAGAGGAATTCGGACAATAGTCAAACCTCAAATACAGGAGGAACAATGTGGCTTTCGGCCTGGTCATGGAACGCTGGACCAGCTTTATACCCACAGCAGGTGCAGGGTTCGTGGGGGTTTGCCCAACCGGTCTACATTTGTTTTGTGGACTTGGAGAAGGCATTTGACCATGTCCCTCGTGGCATCCTGTGGGGGGTGGTCCGCGAGTATGGAGTCCAAGGCTCTTTGCTAAGCCTGTTCTGTATCTGTACAACCGGAGCAGGAGCTTGGTTCGCATTGCTGGCAGTCAGACCTGTTCCCGGTGCATGTTGGACTTCGGCAGGCCTGCCCTTTGTCACCGGTTCTGTTCATTATTTTTGCACAGCCTAGAAACTCTATGAGAAACACTATGAGTTTCTAGGAGCAGGTTCTGGTTCGGATGCCTCCTGGACGCCTCCCTGGGGAGGTGTTCCGGGCATGCGCCACCGGTAGGAAGCCCTGGGGAAGACCCAGGACAGGCTGAAGAGACTATGTCCCTCAGCTGGCCTGGGAACGCCTTGGGGTCCCACTGGAGGAGCTGAAGGAAGTGTCCGAGGAGAGGGAAGTGTGGAACTCTTTGCTCAGACTGCTGCGACCGCGACCCGGCCCCGGATAAGCGATTGAAAATGGATGGATGGATGGGTTTTGCCTGGTTAAATTAGACTACTTAATGGGTCTACTTTATATTTTAGTAATATTACCTGCACGTTTCGTCCATATCCTTTCAAAATAAGACCTCCAAATCCTTAGCTAAAAATAGCAGTATTTGTGCCTTTCAATGGTTTATTATGACTGGTTAAGACTCTTACTTTTTTCTCTGCAGCTACTTTTTGTTTTTGTTACATTTACGTATATTGTGCCTTCCTGTATTTTCAGCAGTTCTTTCAATTTCAATTTCAGCAAATCAACTGTCCTCAATTTGAAATTCAACTGCTTCAGCTTCTTCTGCACGTTGAGCTCTGTTTAAACAACTCATTCTCTTCAAATACATTCATCTGTTCTTTACATGCTTCAACTATTTTCAGCTGTCTTAAGTGTTTTAGCTACTTTCAGCAATTCCCCAGGAATAGATTCAGCATGGCAGCATTCACTGTGCATTTTCCTATGGAAATGCTTTATCTAGTAATTATTAATACTGTCCTTTTGAGAATATTAGATACCTTTCTGCAATGTTCAGCAATGTCCTTCAACAGCAACTGGATCTGTGATCTCTTAACCTGTTCGTACAGTCCAAAATGTCCCAAGGATCTAAAGTTCTGGCATTTGAGTTGCCTCTAAAATATTCGTACAGTATACAACTTTGCAGCTCATGTTTCTTACCAATAAGTTCACCAATACTGTAAGAACCACTTTGGTCTTCCAGAGGAAACCCACTCTGTAGCTGGTGTCACAACAAAACAGCGGCAAAGCGACTCACAAAGGGGTTGCTACAAACACCCAGGCTGATCTACACAACAGCAGGGTATTTAAACATGGAGAGAGAGTCATGTTTTATGATATATTGTGTGCGTGTGTCAGGTGTGATAGAAGACATCACAGCTACACATGTAACCTACACATGTAGCGTGTAGCCTTTAAAAATAATAAGAGGAAATGACTTACATAAAGAAAAGGAGGTGAATAGTGAAATGCTTTCAGGACTGCTTCAATGAGTGGGAGTGTTTTTAGTAATGTTGGGAATAGGAGCCAGTAACCAGTGCTGGAGTGTGTTAAGGAATCGTACTTGTGAGGATTCTAATGGTGGATGTGCATATGTGTGAATGACTGAGGAGCCGGCTTTACAGTTGAGGGGGGCTGGTTCTGGCTGTGTCACCTCTGATGCTCTGCCCTCAGACCTTTTGGGCCTGTTCCTGTCTGGGCCTGTGTTTGGGGGCAGGGTAACTAACCTCATTGACCTTATTGCCCCAACCATTGCTTTCATCCACACACAGGCTGCTTATAAATGCCCCTCAGGTTTCACTGCGTTTGGCTGCCTCTACAGGGGGCCTGTGTGTGCCTGTATTCATGTGTGGATAGGTCTGTGGGAGTCTACGTGGGTTTGGGATGGTTTGTATGGGGGGTGCAAGTGTCTGTGTACGTGATACAGCTGTTTGTGGTCCATGCTCAGCTCGGGTACAAGGTTCTGCTTCTGTTGCTTTGTCCCTGTGAAGGCAGCAGACTAGGGGAGATGCTGGGACACTGCCCAGGGCTCGGTGGGCTTAGGCCCATGTGATTGAGCCTCCCGTGGGAGGGAGCGCTTCTCCAGGTTGGGCCGGCGCCTGCCAGGCTTATACTTCGGCTTTTGGCCTGTGGCGAGTTCATGCATAGGCACAAATATCACCTGTGTGATGGAGGATGTTGTGTTGTTGTGTGTAGTGCATGCTGCATCTGAGCCACTTGATATCATCTCCCCTCCTTTCCTAAGGCCGACAATTACTGGCTCATAGTTGTTCATATTAAAAATATCCACAGGTCATTGTTAAGAGGTTGCTCATTAGATACATACTCTTTCTGAAAAAGGCTCAGTACATAAAAAAGAGTGAAACAGTATAGAGTCCTTAATCTAGAAGTGCCTATATTAATACTTATCATGCCGATGTGATTCCCCCTTTGATTAAAAATATCAGGGAAACATTTTTAATCACTGGGAATGTTTTAATTTAATTTTATCTAAATGTACTGTATTTATCGAACAGTGGGGAAATTGGTTCTTTGCATTTAACTAGAGAGGGCAGGCAGCCACACACTGAGCCCCGCGAGCTAGCTGTTTGAACCTGCGCCTCCTACATCCCCCTTACATCCCACAGAGCCACCGGGCTGCCTCCCATTCCACTTGCTAATTAGGATCGAGATATCACAGACTGCAGTCTTCGAAATATGACTGTCACTTCTACCTGAGATATTAGATCCAGCCAATGCCTGGGTGATAACCTTGTGTGTGTCCGCTCCCTGTCACTATCCCAGGCGCCTGAGATCTGAAGGAAAGCATTTGGTTTCAGCCTCTGGCCACACGTACATATGCATGCACACACACACACTAGCCAGGAAGCAGGAGAGTGTGAGCCCTGAGTCAATGATAGACTGCTCCACCACACACACACACACAACACACACACACAGAAACAGCGTCAGATACAGTCACTGTGCAGACACTAAAAAGGTTGTCCAGCAGTTATGTTACACGTGTTACTGTACATTATGTTAGACATTGTCCATTCTCCAAAAACAATTTTACTGTGAGACGTTAAATATCATAATGGGTTACAGCAAAATTTTTAAATATTTTTCGGCCAACACATCTACTGTAAATACTTATATAGCTGATTCATGGTTGTGCTGTGTAAATAGTTGTTCAGCAACATAATTGTTCCTGATGGCTGCGGACATCACCGGGCAGTCGCTCAAGAAGAGTTGCATTTGGGCAGGACACTGAACCCCAGCCACCCCCGGTGACTGAATGTTTGAATAGGGGAATGAGACACAGCGTTAAAGTTCTAGGTCCAACTTGCGAACATTATCTGACCTCAGCCTGGGGTATCTATCATTTTATCATGACTCAGCATGTTTATGTGCTTTAAATCCTTATAAATCGTTTTGTCTTCAAGGTCATCATGTCAAACAGAAACCAACAAACCAGCCTCCATCTTTTAAGCTTTTTCACATCAGCTCCCTAATCAGCAGCTTTTAATTTGAAGACTTGGACATGACTTCTTTTAAAAACAGCTCTTTGTAATTTGACGTGCTCCGTTTCTACTGAGGTGAATGACGGAGGTGCAGAGACAGGACGGGAAACCCTCAGGCATTAGAACGTCTTTAAGGTTTGGAATAATTTGGAGTGTGAATTTGAGTGAATCTGAATATTTCATAATGCTGCATTTAACCTGCTACCTCAGCTCCACCTGTATTTACTATTTCACTTGTAATACAGCTCCATATTATACGGATGGAACAGCCCAACAATGCTGCTATGAACATTCAAGTGCATCGTACTTTACGAGAGAGAAAAAAGGACTGTTCACGCCATCACCCTGTTCCGAATTACCACTGATTGTCTTTGGACAGAGTGAACCTTCACCTTTAACTGTTCAGACCATATTACAGCCAGATGTAGTAGGACATCGTATATCAACACATACGTTCTGTCTAATTCAGAATGTATGTGTGCTTCATCTGAACAAACCTCTTCTGTCTATCTATGCGCTGAGACTCTGTGGAAGTCGTGTCATGTCAGCTGCTCTTTGTTCTTGCCCAAGTCCAACTGTTCTTGTGGCTCAGAACAGCTTTGTACAAGAGCACATGGGGCTTGTCCCGAATCACATTACACAGACTGTCTTTTCTCGTGTCCAAAATCAGTGCACAATGGGCATAGAGGGGTAGAGACTGAATAAGGGGAGGGAGCAGCGTCGAGCACAACACCTGCAGTGACATACCAAACTGTGAGCTCTAATGGTTTCACCAACACAAACAAATAGAAGCTGATTGTCGCAGGGTCAGGCCGCTGCGGCATCGTGCTGATCACTGCTCTATCAATAGACCAGGATACGTGGAAGCGGAGGCTACGCGATCACTGGCCCCTGGAGGGAACTCAGAGTACTCTTAAAGTTCTTAGAGGTTCTAGCAGCTTGGTCAGTCCTACTGTAAGTACTTTATGGCTTGAGATACAAAATGCTCAAACCCGCATCTTCTAAAACACTTTAACTGAACTTAACTGAGCCATTTAACTGAACTTTTTGGAGTACAGTCTATATGGATAATATGATGACTGCAAAGTAAAACAGCAACACTGTGCCTCACACACACACACACACACACACACACACACACACACACACACACACACACACACACACACACACACACACACACACACACACACACACACACAACCATTACAACACACAACATAAAGTGCTACACTTTCCATATGTACCTGTGTTTGCAGGTGTGATCTTGACGCACCAGTTTTCTTCAAGACTGGACAGCAGCAAACGGCACTAAGAGAGACGAGCAAAGGTTCTGATTGAAACTGCAGGAAATGAAACAAAATTAGAAATATTTTATATTTATTAGCTGCTGCCATATTGTAAACGTACGTTTAGAATATTCCTTGAGCGTTTGACTTGAGCTCATCTCAAACCTGTTATCCTTCTTTATTTTTCTGCCTTACTCTACTCTATAATTTACTAAAAGATTATATTCACTGTCTTATTGGTGGCGCACAGTCAAACAACACATTTCCACTACAACTACAACTACAATGCAGACATGTCTATGTACTTATAAATATCATCCACCGTAAACAAAGAAATGAAAGGAAAATATGTCTGTGCATGGTTAACCAGCCCAGAGTAGCTTCAGTTTTAGTTTTAGTTTCCAGTACAAACCTAAAATAAAGCTACTGTATTTTTATATATTTTGTATCTTATTTTGTAAAATGCCATTAATTTTTTTGATACACCTCGTATTGACCTTATAATTGTTTTTTTTTTAACAGGAGACGTTCATATGTGAACAAAACAACAACCTTGTGACCAGTGAATGACTGATGACTAATACAGCAGTGAAAACAGGATTTCACATATACACTACAGTTAAATAATTAAAACGTTTACAGGCAGAACATTTTACAAACAATGGTGAATAATAAAAAATATATTATTACAGTAGGATACTGGCTGCATTTGAAGGGGGTAATGATAAACATCTCTTTGGTGGCAGTGACAATTTAACACACACACTGTTAGAGTTCTTAGAGATTCTAACAGCTGGGTCAGCCCCAAGTACTTTATGGCTTGAGATGCAAAATGCTCAAACCTCCTAAAACACTTAATTTAACTGAATTTTTGGAGTACAGTCTATATGGATAATATGATGACTGCAAAGTAAAACAGCAACACTGTGCCTCTCACACACACACACACACACACACACACACACACACACACACACACACACACACACACACACACACACACACACACAAGGAGCGGGTATCAATAAGGTTGAAAAGAACATTTGCCATTTACATTTGCTGTTTACTCTCCAGTGTATTCCAATAGAGTAAGTATTAATAAGCATAACTCAGCTGCAGTCACATCTCCAACAATACATGTATCTGGGGGACATGGTTTCATCACTCGTCTTCCTGATGGTTGCAGGACAACATTCACACTCGCCTACAAGCAGCTGTACCTGCCTGCTTGTCTGAGGAAGCAGGTGTAATGCAGAGTCCAGGAATCCGACCCGAAGATGATAGTAGCTAACCACTATTTGTTAAATATGTCATGTACTTTTATTGGCACTTGCTCTGTGACCAACACCTTTTTTAGACAGAACAGACACGCTGTTACTCAAGAAACAGGAAATGTTTTTTTTTTGAATGTCGACCAGTATCTTGCTCTTATACACCAACCCTGCTGACGAGCCAACCAAGCTAAAGCTGCGCCTTCATACCAGCTGCCTGACCAACTCAACACTGCTGAGAATTAAATCTACGAACGTCTCCCAACACAGACGACATGCACCATGTATCATCCCTCTGTACACTGTGGAGCCAGCTGATACATTGCTAATGTTGCTTTACTCACAATGTTACTTAATCAGCATAAAGCATAAAGCCTGTAAAATAAAGTAGTAAAATAACAAACTACAGTGTACAATGACCATTGAACTACAGCATTCCAGCTTCAGGTATAAAACGTTACAGCGCAACTAAAATAATGTCAATGGCAAAAAATCACTACCGTCTTTCAAATGTGAAGCAAACTCAGGCCACACTCAGACACTTTCCTAATCATTACTATGCTGTTCTGCTGTCAAAAAAACATAATCAAAAAATGTAAAAAAATAACATATTTATGTACAGCTGGCAGCAAAACTGTCAACCACACATAAAGTCAAATGAAACAAATAGACTTTAACAGGCGATGCAATGTGTGTGTACATGTATAATGTAAACTAAGAGTCAGCCTTTGAAATATAAACACGTTACAAGGTTATTGTAAGTCTGAGACACTTAGCCCCCAACAGCCATGTTGTGTGTTGTGTGCTCATGGGACTGATGCTGGCAGGTACCTTCTAGTAGTGTGTGAACAAAATGTGATGTCTGCATCCTAGAAATCAGAGACTACAGATATACAAACTCAGTCACACAGACTGGGAGCATCATTTGGCCAATGTCAGTCAGAATGCATTCTGTATCAGATTGCAAAACAAATGTACACCAGCAGTGAGAGGAATTATTTGTGTGGTGAACAACCAACAGCAGGGTTTTACCTGAATACTTACAACTGGAAGAAAGAACACACAGAACAGGCTACACTGGTCTACAATGGTCTACACACACACGCACACGCACACACACACACACACACACACACACACACACACACACACACACACACACACACACACACACACACACACACACACAGGGGGAATCTGCAGTTTGGATGTCTGTTGCCATTGAGCATGTGTTACATTTTGCTAGTTGCAAAATGCACTGACACTGTGTTTTGCTCATATTTACTCACTTAATACCCCTGTAGTGCAACCAATTTTTTGTTCTTGACAACAGCTGGCAAAGTGACCAAATGATATGAAAAAGAAACACAAACGTTTCTATGCATCATGTCATGAAATTATGTACATGAATTCAAAATGACTAAAAACTTATATGATATGAGTTATTTATAAATCTTTAAAATGTGGTTTGTTCAGGGATGTTATTTGGTTTTATAAATTATCAAACCAAAGGACTAATATTGCTACAATGTGAAACAAAAAGGAGACAACATCTAGTTGGAAAGATGCAAGAATATTTATATATATTTGTATATAAAATGACAACATAATAATCAAATACCTAAAGTCAGTTAAATGTTGATGAACAATTCAGTGGAGTTAGTATGAATATGCACAGACAGAGATTGACTTTACTCCTTAATTGGTAAAATAAAAGTAGGTACTTATTTAAAATAGTTTAAAATAGTTTTTGGACCCCATAAATATCAGTTTTCCACAGCTAACTTAGTTCAGTCTAATGAGCAGAGCACTCGAATCAGGGTAACTTCATAATTAACGCCTGGCAAAACATTCGCTTATATGTTTATATGTGCAGGATTCTACAAAGTTATAAGAAAATTCATTTAAATAGATGGATGATGGAAAGAAACGTCCTGGTAAAAATCCAGAAGGCATCAAAGCTACAAACGCAGCTCTAAATGCGTCTGGCCACAAGCTTTTCTCAGCATCCCTACAGTTTGATAAATAATACAGTGTTTGCTTCAAAGACAAGCTGTAGGAATGAGAGGAAGAAGAATAAGAATAAGAAAGAAGAGCATGTATTCTGCTTTCTTCCCCCATTGTATAACGTGATTAAAATAATTTTGCAACTAATTTGGTTTATTGTTACTGGATTTAGTAACACGTGGATAAGCATTCACCTGTCAATACATAATTTCCTGTTGCATTGCTAAATATCAGTTTCACCTCCACTGAGGTCGCTGCCATCTGGGAAACGACTACTTTCAGTGTGTATGCAAACAGCACTCATAATTAGCGGTACCTGCCTCTTCAGCCACTTGACTCCAGTTCATAGTTCCGATTTAAACGAGCTGCTTTTTTACACAAACAATCGGTTATTTAGGCAATCGACTTAACTTGGAGTACTGTTTACAGCTCCGCAACCTCAAAAAATGTATATACGATTCACTGTGAAGTGTCCATCATATTCAGCAAACAGTTGCGTGCTCATGTTCGCTAAATAGTACAATAAAACATAATAACTGAAAGCCAATATTAACGGTAATAGGTGTCACTGTAGGACATGCTTGCTCTAAAAATCCAAAGCGGGACGTGACACAAGCAAGAAATACAAACACCTGACTAGATTTATGAATGAGTGATTTCGCACTTTATTATTATACTTTAAAGGACTCCAACACAAATATTTCTTATAACTAGAGTTTACAAATATTTGTTTTACATTTGAACTGACGGACTTCATTAACAGACCTAATAAAGTAGACGCTCTTCGCGCCTCTCTTGAAACGCGCTTCATGTCTGTACGTCACTTACAATAAAAATGGGGATACCAACTATGCACAAAAGTGGTTCATACCAAAACGTGTTCAGTGTATATTAATTAATACGCAACATTTGTAGGAACACGTATTTTAAAAACGCTTCAATTTCCGTTGTTAAGTTTAAGAAACGAAGGTTACTAATATACTTGTTAAGACATCTGTTAGGGAGAACTGGGAGACAGACACTTGCACCGACACTTATATACCCTGGTGACAAACAATATTTTACATCGAAATAGTTAAACTTTTTTTGCTCAAACCCAGTTTTCGTCCTCTGAGATTCCGCACACAGAACTGACACAATGAAGAATGAGGCGACTGTCCCATCTGATCTGCATGTGAGTCCATTTAGAACGAACCACAAACCACACCTTATATAGCAACACAGTCTAACTTCCAAAAAGTATATTACAGAATATTATAAGTTCAAATACGGTTTTCAGAGAGCCCGGCTGTGATCGGGGTCGTCTCGTTCAGATCACCCTGGCCTGGCAGTGAAAATGTAAAACTAACTGGCATTAGATACTTTTAGTTTCTCAGTGACTACGTCCTGCTCATTTTATTTGAATTTGCAATGGCTTAAATCCAAGCAAACCTATTGGAAAAGTTTCACTTGAAGCCACTGGACATGCGCTGTCACCAAATCGTGGCGCATGGATATGTTTAAACTTTCCAAACACCCAAGCTTCATATCGACATCTCTAACTACAAGGCATTATTTTTACTGAAGCTTTGAATGACAACTCTCGTGGATATGAAACAAAACGAACCACGGGATGCTTACACACACACACACACACACACACACACACACACACACACACACACACACACACACACACACACACACACACACACACACACCAAGTCCATCGTGTGTTTGTTTTTTCTGGGTTGTCCTACCTGTTCGTCCCCGTGTAGGTGGTGGCGATCTTTCTCTCCCAGTCTAACACAGCACTCATGTAGTTTTCCCACTAATTCCACAAAAAACGTCTACGACTTGATGGGTTCAATCTCAACGTTGCAAATAACAAAAAAATCAAAACCGTACTGCCGGCGCATTGTTCTTTCTATTTAAACTGTAAACGATTTCTTCCACATTGTTTTTTCTTCTGGAGTTTGTAAAAAGCGGAGCGGGGACGCTCGAGCGTGCCGGGTGGAGGACGTAAGGCGCGCGAGGCTGTTAGAATGCACACGGTGAAAAGAACCAAGTGCCGCCTATAACGACAAACTAATCAACTTGTCTGTTATTGTGAGGGACCAGCGACTGAACTGACGTGGAGTTAGTGGAGTCATAGCCTGACGTTTTACACCTAAAAGAAAAATTCTCTCGAAAATAAATCGTTCAGGTGGCGGAATTCCTTCCCCCTTGGATCACTGTCCTTGCTGTCGCGTGCGCGGCATAGAAAGTACCCTCTGTAGCACATTAACACTATAAAAGACAGATGGAGAGGACGCTCCGATAAAACAGAGGAACGACGCTCTCCTCCGGTAATGCTGCCCTCTGTAAGTGTAGGTCGGCGCGAGCTCATCTCCTCCCGGTAAGATACGACGAAACACCAAGCGAGGCAGAGGCTGAATGCTGGGGATCCCCTGCTGCGTCCAATCCTGACGTCTCTAGTGATGTGTCAGTGCGCGCGCAGGTAGCTTGGCGCGCGCTCGCCTCCGTATGTGCGCAGTTCGCGTACTGTATGATCAGTACGGGTGGCTGTTGTGGGGTTTGAAGGGGCAGCCGTGACTTTTAGGTTTTGATTCTGACAGGGAATGACAAGAAAGAGAAAGGGACGCAGGATTCAGATTAATGGAGTTTTTTTCCCATTACTCTGACACTCTACACTTACATGTACTCAGGTTCACGTCTAAATGACTGATGCATAGAAGTGGTGATCATTTACAGCTTCGACGTGTGTAACGTCAGACTAACACACTGTCAAGGAAGAGAGGCCTTCAATTAAACCTGCAACATTTTTTTCTAGCAGTTCCAACAACCTGGAGCTTATGTAGATCAGTGGAGCAGATGTAAAGATACATATTCATAGTTTTAATTCTAGGTATTTTAGTAGTAGCATGTTTTATAGTGCTGCACATATTTTGGAATAAATTGTAACCCTATTGCTAAAAAAACCTGAAGGTCACCATGCAATACCCCAATAAACGCGTCAGGATATTATATTAAAACTTCCACTGCTCAGCTATGCTCCTTAATTATTCCTTTTTAGGATGGAGTGTTGCAGCAGATACGCCAGAAAGATTCTGAACTGAAACAGTGTCGTTCACAAACCACACATCCCCTTAAAAACTGAGCTGTTACAGTTTTTAATAATTTAATATTTACATTCGGAAGCCTATAATTAAACTTTATGTGCTGTGTGTCAGCAAAAGTTATATTAATAATATGTATTAATATGCAAGTCACTGTGAACATGTTTTCATATAAAACATACTGCACAGTCCTCAGTCTTCCAGTATTTCTGTAGTTTTTGTGACTGCTTAAATGCAGAAGTGTTTCTTTTGTGTAAAGAAAGAATGAGAATGAGAATGTTAAAGCAGAATTCATCAGTGATCTTTTTTTTTAATTATTCATTCAAAATGCAGAAGAAAATATTAGATACTACAATGCCAGAAAGTCAAGATGCATTTTCCTAAAAACAGGAGACATAGTTAAGCTGTCATTGCTTTCTAAATGCATTCAGCATGTGTGTGGAATATATTTGCATACATTTTTCCCTAGCTGTAACATTCAAGATTAACACATTAATAAACACAAAGAAAAACACAACGATGTATTATAAAAATATACTAAAATACATATAGTAAGTAAAAGATTAACCCTGTTCCATACTATTACACAGTATAGACAAGAAAACTCAATAAAGTGTGTATTAATTATTGTTTTCATTATTGAAATTTGAAAATCTTATGATGCAATCGTGTTTTATATGCAAACATAGGTAATGTTAAGGAAATCACAGGCATTTTTTCTTCATGGTTTAGGAATAGGTTCTTGTTCATCATTACTGACACTAAGTAGAGATGGGAGATTTTAGTAAGGACGTTTGCGGATAGCACATACTAGTGATTATTCATTAGTTATTACAGCGCAGCAATGTCTCACATTATTTATGAACGCATAATGACTTTTTTACATGAAAACAATATACCTCACATTTTTGCCGATATCAAGGTTCATCAATATTAATTTTTCCAATATTTAAAAGCAGGGACACAAACATAGCTACAGTACAACCAAAAACGATCACCCAGCAACTGAGACAATAACCCTCCCGGGGGTCGGAGGTCGTGAATCTAAGAGATGACCAAGCCACGCCCACCAGTGAAGCAGCATTAGCTATAGGTAGACCCAGCACTAGTCGAACCACAGGTAGGATGACAAGCGCATTAGAACAAAGGCACGAGCAAACAAAATCTAAAGGACTCCTCAGGAGATCACAGGGTGAAGCCCGCCGTGCCCTAAAGCCGATCCCAGCCCACCTGCGCCCACGGCCTTAGGGACTCAGATGGACCCACAACACGGAGGTGGCATCAGGATGGAAGATGGAGGAGGAAGAGACTAGCCAGGAAGCAGGCGAGTGTGAGCCCTGAGTCAACGATAGACTGCTCCACCACACACACACACACACACACACACACACACACACACACACACACACACACACACACACACACACACACACAGCTTATACTGTATGTGTATGTGTGTGTGTGACACTAAAGTGCATTAGGATTGGGGAAATATCCATGAGTACAATTGTGACAGCCAGTGTTTTCAGGACTATCCCCCCAGGCCCAAGGTCTCTGTGTGGGTAGAATGTCTTTGGACTGTGGAAAGTTCAGAGTAAACGCTGCAACATGGGAAAAACATCATTGGACTCAAACCCAGCTGCTTCTTCACGAGGCAGCAGAGCTAACCACTACACCACTCTATTGCCCAATCCTCAAAAAAGAATTAGAAAAAGAATTCCCAAGGATATAAGTACTTTTACAGTACATACAAGTCAAAAGTCAGCTCATTGGATGATGTGTTTTACAAATAAAGGATTAATGGAACCAATGTTAATGACATTGTTCTGACGCTTTTAATGTTCTGTTGTATGTTGTATTTTCTGTATGTTCTAATATCCCAGTGGATATGTGCAAACTAATGTAGCTGCCACTTCATGGACTAAAGAGAACTTGTTTTGAACAAGGAAGCTCTAACAGGAGAAACCAAGTGATAGTGCACAAAACCAACATAACCACCGACTTCATTTCTCAATTGAACTTTTTCTCAATTTGGACAAAAACTGGAATCCCAGTTACCATGGAGATTCTGTCATTGCTTCTTACGCATGTTTTATGTAATACGATTGTTACATATATGTGGGTAAACAGGTAAACAATCACAATAATAGTGTTGATATTATTGTGGTTTGATGATGATTACTACACAGTACATTACTACAATTGTTGAGTTTAGAAACGGCTGATGAAATTTAAAAAAATGTTATCAATCAAGTCCATTATAAGGCATTCTACTATATATTACTACTGTGAATGTTCATTTACTAGTTTCTCTGGTGTTTTATAGGAGTAGTAGACAAGGAGAAGCTAATACACAGAGAAGTATTCCGGCATTAAACAGGTCCGATCATTCCGTCCTCTTGGCGGCCCCGATGCTAGTCATAGACAATATTTCAACCTGACACATTTTTATTTACGTTGTACATTATTAGGAACAATTAAATCACTAAGCAGACTTGCAAAATATTATTTTATCTTATTTTGACATGTTTGTTCTTAACAAATACTAGCTGTTGAATTGATGCATGCTTATTGTTGCAGAACTTACACATGCTACACATGCATTTGCTGATTTAGATCTAGATACTGTATATAGAATTATTTCTTTAACTTTAACTTACAACAGCCATATCTGCTTTTTAGAAACTATAAGTTTCACCTCCTCATACATGTCCACGATGAGCTGCCGCTCTGAGGTCTGAGGAAAATCTTTTTCTACCCAATTATTGTGCTACCTTAATACGCACTTATATGCAAAGAAACAGTTTTTTTTCAAATGTGATAATTATTTTTAAACTCACCTGGTCATCATGCTGTTTCCATATTTTTGTGAGCCAGTGTGCACCGTACCTACAGTACATGTAGGCACAGCCTAGTTCAGTAAAGATTTGAACATCAGTAATAGCGTTCTACTGACCAAACCCCATTTGTTGCACATGTTTGTAAAAGGCTGAACGTTCTTCCTGTAATGGTAAAAGATTAGTGTAATCGAGAAAGAAACCTCCATTGGTTTTCAAAAAATCTGTTCGAGTTACACTGATGCAAATTCACAGAGACACAAACTATTGCTTTTGGCCTAATGTAGACCTATGTCTACATTTTGAACTGAAAGAAAAAATTATTTTGGGTAACTGCAATGTACCAACAACAATGTAATATACGTGGTATATGAGCCTAGTCATAAATAATATAAACATATATAGAAAAATAATTATCATAATATAAAATAGTGTAACTAATTATATATATTATAATTAAACTTTTAACTGTACAGTTCAATGTACATCAGTACAGCTACTGTGTAACAAAGATAAATCTATTCTATTCTATTCTACCTGTATGTCTGTAGAGACAAATGTATAAAGATATATATTAACACAACCTACAGTATCATTAATGTTTTACTATTAATTTTTAGATTAATAAAATAAAACAAAGAAGTCTTTGCTTCTCTTTCATTTTTGGTGAAAAAAATATTGCATTGATCTTGTCTAGATGATGTAATGTGACTCTAAAACGTGTTTTAAATGTTTCTCATTAGCATTACCATCTGCACTTTCTATACTAAAACAGTGAGCACACTTACACTTACATATGCATGCACACAGAAGAACAAGGAGACACCCAACGTGCTCCAGTCTGACTCACTGACCTACTGACACACTGCGTCTCTGGAGGAAAATCTTCCTCCTATTATTCAATACAGAGAAGCCCAGGCTACACATAAACTGTGAGCAAGCAATCAGAAGTATGTTTGCAAAAAAGACAGGGACAGAACTTAAGACAGAGACAGAAAGGGAGCAAGGCATCGTGCAAGACTCCTGGCCTATGGTAAGTGGTCTATGAAGCCAGTTGACACACGCAGGCTCTGTTTTGTGACAGGTGTGTGTTTAAGCAAAAACTCTAACACACACTAGTACTTACTGGACCCGGTGTGTTCTGAAAAACAGGAACATTTGGAGAGATTCTCAAGGATAGGGTTCAAATAAAAATGATAGGACTATTTTCCAATCTTACAACTAATGGAATAATTAATAATTGAGCAACTGTAGCAATGTAATGTGCAAACTTATATGATAGCATTATAGCAGGTCACGTCTGTTTAGGAACAGAAGGTAGAGATGATAGCAGCTAAGCTATTTCAGTATAGATGAGCTCACCATTAGCTCACATAGATACAACTGATATTAACTAATTATCTCTATTACCAGGCTAATACGGATCCGAGTGAAGCCAGTCAGGGTCTGCCCGTGCTCTGGAGACCAAACAAAGAAATTTGTATAGTTCACAACTTCACACTTATGTGTACATTTGATATTAGACTTAAAACCTGAGTATACTATTTTTGAAAACATCTGTTTCATATTGCCACTTCCATTACAGGGGAACATTCAGTAACAAATGTATATAGTACATCTAAATTGAAGTAAAAAACATTAAAAAACACAATCAATGTCTAGAAGCAGGCTGATTTAATAACTCAATTATGTTTAGAGAAAACCTTTAGAAGGACACTATTTAACATGTGTAGCGGTAGCTTAAGTTACAGATTCAACAAATTCAGATAAAGGCTATTTGCCTTGGAGACATTGTCTATGATCCCTCAAAGGACATGGGCCATCCTGGCCTAACAATAACAGAATGCTGTCAGTTTGCTCTCACACTTTGAGCCCTGACAATGATTAGTCATCACTCTTTGCAGACAGTCAAGTACAGGATGGTGTTTAATTTCATGAAGGAGGCAAATAACGTAATGTTTACCTGTAACGTCAGCTGCATCTTATAGAGTCTTATTCCTCAAAGAGTGTGTGGAGAGAGATTAGTGGGGATAGATTTTCCTGGACCAACACACCCCTTATCATAGATACTGTAATTGTAATTTGGACAAGTAATGCAAAAGTAGACCATAATAACAAATGTAACATAAAAAATGACTTGTTTGTCATTAAACGTCATGAAGCACAGTGTCTGGCTATTAAAGACTGAATTCATGGCACAGTAAGCGAGAAAGCCTGAGCCCAACAAGTCAATGTTGGGCTCAGTGTGAATGATAAATACTGAGGTCCACACTCAGCTTTGCCTTGTCAACATCTCGTCTACCTCACACATCTGGTAACTGGTCCTGATCAGCCTAGTAAAGGACTAACAACATGGCTGAGGGAGAAGGGAGGCAGGAAGTAGATGACCAAAATAAGAGCACATGTACATGTACAATCTAATTCCAAGTTCTGCACATTAAAAAAGCTGTTATTTTTGCAAAATAAGCAGCTATTGTATATTAAAACTTAGTGTAAAAACTATTGATATTTTTGATTAACTGAGTAATCTGACAAAGGCAGAAGTAAATATACAAGAAAATAAGTGTATTTCTCACCAGCAGCCAATTAGTTTATTTATTGCTTAAAGTGCAGTCAATAATACCTAACCGCATTTAGTACATTTATAGCAAAAGTTATTTCACATTCAATTCACATTACAATGTAACTTTAAGTTACAACACCTGATTTTTACATTCTAGAGTGGTGCCTCATTTGGTTCAATGATTGAGGTATCTGGAAGATTTGTGTTTCAGTTTTGCTGCTTACCAAAAGTCAAACGCATATATTATTTTGTCAGCGCAAGGACTAAAGTGCCCTTTATAGATGAACTGCCCATTATTGTTTGTTTTGTTTTCTGTCTGTTTGTTTTCACAGATAATAACTTAAGGTTAAGTTAGAGCAATACCCTATAGTTGATCTACTGACACCATGGGTTTCAGTTTAAGGGTCCATGAAGAAGTGAAAAAAGTGTCCCACAAAAATGAAAAAATATTAGAAAATATATATAATATATAAAATATTAAATAATTATTTTCTTCAGTGTCAGATAATTTGGACTGGATGTGACCTGAAGACAGCTTGAATGTGTTATATCAATGCTCTGGTTTAAACAGAAGTAATACTTTCTTTTTTCTATGACACAAGCTAAACGTAATTTCTGCATATGCTGTCCATAATAATTCCATAATAATTCTCACTTGTTTGACAGACGTTCACATTGTGGTAGCACCTGAATTAACAGAACATTAATATAAAATATTCTTAGTAGTATTGATTGTGTGTACTGTAAGGTGGAGGTCATTTATTACACATTTCCAATTGATTATGGCTCAGGTATGCGTCTCCAGCCTAGGAAACATGAAAGGTAATGCTGTGCTGTCATTAAGGTTGGTGCCATGTGCCATGTTTTAAAAGTAACTGATAGCAGCACACATCAAAGACCGGACCTCCAAAATAGAAAGAAAATAATATCAAACGTACCGTACCGTAGTAGCCGAGAAGTTTGGCTTTGCAACGTTAAAGCTAGGTTCAGCTCATGCACAGGTTCCAACTTTTGACACATGCAGATAAAACGGGAACAGGAAAAAGAAAGTGGCAGGAGTCATGATGCATTATATTATATACAGCTGCAACTACTGAATGTGTTACTAATAGTTTTCCATTTGTTGTTCCATCAATTAAGCAAGTTATCAGATGAAAAATAATCTTTCTACGTGTTATTGCTAAGATGTTGCTCAGTGGCACATGAACGTCTTATCTCTAACCATCACCTGAAACAGAAAGGTTTCAGAAAAGTCTTTTGCGCTTTGCTATTGGCTAATGATCCAGATAAACGGGTGAAAGAAACGATTAAATAGAGAAAAGATGAGACTAAATAATAGTAAATCTAAGATTTAAAAAAACAAAAAAAAACAAGACAAGAAAAAAGGGTCCAGCAAATACAAGTCTACTTTTTACTTTAAAAGAAAAAATGAATAACAGGCAAAACAGATCACATGGAAGAAAATACGAGTAAACACAATTTATATTAAATGTATTTAGTACCCGACTGTCAGGTTTTATCCGTTTGAGCAGAGGATCGTGCTTCTGGGGAGAAGATGGAGGATACACGCCCTACACAAACCCTGCTGACTGAGCACTATCACACGGAGAATAACACACACACACACACACACACACACACACACACACACACACACACACACACACACACACACACACACACACACACAGAGGCAGTTCATCTTCTCTATCACCAGCTTCATGTTACAGGGAACTGGTTTCTGTCATTGTGACTGTCGGTGTCTCCTCCCACCTCACTACTACATCACAAATATAAAATAGTTACAGATGAGGCATCTGTGCCTGAAGGATTTGCAGGCAATTTCAAAACATTTTGTAATGATTATCATTCTACAAATTATAGTTTTCACTTATGTTTTGTTACAATTTATTTACTTTTTAACTTTTAACCCTAATCAAAATAAACTTTTAATATGTGATGTCATAATGGTAAATATAATTCCTGCTACTTAATTTACATATAATGTCTTGAGTATATAACTAAAAAGTGACCAATATAATATTTAAATCTGATTGCTAAAAGCTGTACTGTTTATTTCATCTTTACATCATAACCTCATTTAATGCTGATTTTTTGCTGAAACACCCTTTCCATCCATCCATTCATCTTCTACTGCTTATTCCCATGTGGGGTCGCGGGTGGTGCTGGAGCCTATCCCAGCTGTCTTTGGGTGAGAGGCGGGGTACACCCTGGACAGGTTGCCAGTCCATCGCAGGGCAACACACAGACAATGGGAGGAAGCCAGAGAACCCAGAGAGAACCCACGCGAAAAAGAAGGGAACAAGCAGACTCAGGCCCAGGCCCTTCTTGCTGTGAGGCGGCAGCGTACCCACTGCACCACCGTGCCACCCCTTGTTTCTCTTTTCATCGCTGCAAAGTGGTGATCAGGAAATTTGTTGGATTTTCTACACAGTCTATACAGTTGTGCTGTTGAGTTCTGTAAACCTGACGTTGTACTTTTAGGGACTTTTATTGTGAAATGGCAATACTTTACATTTATAACAGTTCTATCATTGTCAGCTCTTGCTGTTTTATTTGGCATCTGTCACCTCCAACTTAAATTAATCCTGTTCACTTTTGATATAAATTTGCCTGATGACTCACTCTGGCACACACTGCCCACAGCTATGAGGTGAAATTAAGTTCAGAATTCAAAACGTCGAACGTATAAGTTTGAATGTCTGAAACAACATTTCATTTTGAAACTGAAAAACCTGGTTTTAGTATCAGAATGCCAGAAAAATGCTTACATTTTTTCAGGGTTATGAATCTGTCTCTGTGATGTTTTGAAACCTAAATTACAAACATTCAGATTTGCCTTTTCAGTGATTCAGATCCATTTTTCAGACATTCAAAATTAAGTTTCACGTTTTGCAAATCTGACTCTATTAAATCTCTTTTCACAGGCACAACTGATCCAAATATGAAAAAGAATCAACAGCACTAAAAATATATTTTAAACCTGCAAAACAAAATGCAAATGTTGGAAAAAAACTCTCAGAAAAATATTCAGACATTTAAAACTTAAATGTCTGAATATTTTCAGAGGGTATTTTTCAACAAATCTGTGTTTTCGAGGTTTTGAAACGTGTTTGCGAATGTGCGTCTCTGTGCTTTCAGTTTTTCTGGACTTTTTTTCAGAGTTTTGCCTCGACCAGATTCAAAGTTTTAAAATGCATTCTGAACCTATTGTTTCACTCGCAAGTTTGAAAGCCTGAACATGCGAGGGCGGGAGCTCCCTGGCGCTCAACCAACCTTTAGCGGAATAAGCCATTCGGCTCACAGGTCCAGTCTAAAGGTGTTCTCATTGTCCGCATCAGATGTCTGTCAAAGAAGTGAGCGAATTTGAACCGGAACGCACCGTCTTTTAGTTAGAAGGTTGCTGAGAGACCGAAGTTGAGCCGATGACATGACTACAAACGAGATACGTATGCTGTTTGTGATTTTTTTATTTAATCTGAGGAGATGTCTTTCTTTTTCCTACTGGTCAAGAAGTGGAACAAGCATCTTCTCGTTAACTAGCATTGCATTTAACCAGCTAGGGTGGCTTTAGCAAAGTACAGCATGTGGTGGTTCAGGGGCAATTTGAGGGGAAAGTACTGTAGAATGTGAGTCAAAGGCCTGATACAATCGGTAGTATTACTACCTTGACAACAGGATATTTTAGTGACGGATGAGGACATGTGTCTACTAGCAGTGATTGTTGAAATAACCCCATCCTTTGTCCCTCACTCAATTATAATAATGTAGCATAAACATATGAGGAAGTTCACTTGGTTTCCATTTTGCTTCATAGCTAATCTGTTGTTATGTTCCTTAAACTCAGGTGCTGTATTTAAATGGTGCAACAACAACAACAAAAACAACAACAACAACAACAACAACAACAACAACAACATACTGTAAAACTGCATTCAATTTCTTATGAGGCCACAAGGAAGAATGAGATATTCACTTGGTGATAAGTATTTGCTATCGAAAACACAGATTTGTTACACTGACAAAAATCAATAGGGTAAGTTTCGCAAAACGTGAAAATTAATTTGAATGTCTGAAAAACAGATCTGAATCACTGAAAAGGCAGATCTGAATGCTCATAAACTAGGTTTCAAACCGTTGCAGGGACAGATTCATATTCCTGAAAAAAATGTAAGCATTTTTCTGGTATTCTGATCTTCTTTTCAGATGTTTGAATAACAGTTTTCAGATTTAAAACCATTTTTTTCTGTTTCAAAATGTTTTTTCTGACTTATAGTTTCAACATTTTTAATTCTGAACCTAATTTCACCTCATACACCATGCCATGTGTTGGCTCTGGATTGTACTTACTGTGCTGCGATAAGACAAACGTCCAGTGCTGTAGCAGTGCTGTAGCCCTGTTTATACGCTTATTGCAACATTTCACATTACAGTTCCTATTTGATTTCTTTTAATCCTTTAACCTCACTGCAGTTAAAGCATGTTTGAAATTTTTCTAGTACATCAATTTTCAGATTTTTTCAGGAATTTAACACATCTCCCAGTCCAGCCACGTTGGGACCTACAGTAAACCAAAGTATATGTAAGTTGTCGCCATGGGAGCCACAGTTGGGAAAATTCACTGGTCATGCTGGGAGCGGCCACAAACAGGTTGCTTTCATCCTGACCATCATTAAAAGCCCAGTCAGAACAGGACAGAATTACCTTACATATTTAAGTGGAATAGAAGCCCATTCTCTGTTTGATATAGTAAATCCAAAGCCAAGCTATTTGACGGTTGCAGTATTTGAAGAATCACAGGAGGGGTCTGCCTGAAAATCCCCTACTGCGACAGCCCTTTCAACTCTCTCAGCCTGGGACACAAATGGAATATCTTTTTCAAGCTCATTAGGATTCTCTCTTGTTATGGTGAAAGCAACCAAAAACAGGGAGCATGGCCTACTTTTAGTAGGTCCTAACCCATGCTATGAAGAAATGTTTAACTCTGTCTGCTCTCACTACTAATATTGAGATATCTTATTTTTTTATTTAGAAGCTCAAACATGACAAGACTGAGAAGGTTTATGCAAAACATGATGATACAAAGGCTTAATATAAAATTTCAGAACTGAAATAAACACACACTATTGATTACTGAATAAGCATTTAATGATACGGTAAGTTATACTGTTACTTTAAAACTCAATATTGTGTCCAGGGGTACTAGTATAGTTTTCCAATGAATAGATCACATGCTTGCAATAGACACATGCAAGCATGTGTGTGAGTGAGTGATTAGTTTGTCCAGAGTCCACATCTAAGATCAGGTAGTAGGTGGAGGAATTGAATTCTGACATATGACGCAAGGAAGGGAACACTGAGATTGACAGGCCAGACAGTATTGTGGCTGCTAACTCCTTTGGGTTTTCACAAAATGCCATGTCTTCAACATACTGACGTGATTTCCATAGCTATTGGACCAGACATAATATTGAGACACTTTAGGGACCAATTCTTTGATGGAAAGAACTGTGTGTGTGTGTGTGTGTGTGTGTGTGTGTGTGTGTGTGTGTGTGTGTGTGTGTGTGTGTGTGTGTGTGTGTGTGTGTGTGTGTGTGTGTGTGTGTGTGTGTGTGTGTGAGTGAGTGAGTGAAAACAAATTCCTGTAATGTGAAGTGATCACAGTGGGTCTTTTGGACGAAAAAAGAAACCCAGTCAAGATAAAAATGAAACATGCTACAGGGTTTATGTATCATGGATATGATAATATAAAACGTATTATGATGGTAACTTAGGTCTGTTTTTATTATGTCTCTGAAAAATTAAACATTTGACTTTATACAGTATTCCTGACTCCACGTTCAGCTCCAGGTGGCTCCAATAGTATGATTTAACGTTTATAATGAAAGAAACTCATCCAAACCCTTTTAAACTGCCTCTTCTGGATGGACTGGTAATAGTATCTGAGAAACAGATCATCTGTGTTCTGTGTTGATTTTCCAAAACGGCAGATTTAAATATCCATTCTGGGACACAGGGGGAAATGGTCTGACTAGGTGCTAATTGAGAACTCAACTTATGAGCTGGTGACTGCCTTTCTGTCACAGCTTGAATATCTGCAGTTGTTGCTGTTAAATTTTGAGCTAATATCTGTATTTTCAACAAATATCCCTGCAATTCACCCAAATGTAGTTTATAACCGATATTTCCTAGTTTACAGTTAGTTTTTTACTAACTAAGAACTAACTTACTGTAGATCAGCATATTGTAATAGACAGTACATATCTACTGTATGATTAGTATTTACTGTGGATGAGAAAGTAATTCAGTGAAACAACTCATCTCATTTGAAATAATGACAATAGTTTTCTTTCCATTTTAAATAAACTGTTTACAAAAGTCGTTTCTCTACCTAGACTGCAAACACAAGGATAATTTGAAAAAAGTACAAGGGAGAAAACAGGAGAAGAACACAGTAATAATGTCCCACTGTTAACAGGAACAGCTGACGTGACTATGTCAATGCAATGGCCAAAGATGTTAAAGAAAAACTGTGATGCTTCTATAAGCAGATTCTGTGGTTATTATGACTATATAAAGGGATTTACAGATGTTTTGTAGGAGGATTAAATGTTAAAAATGAAGAATAAGACAAAGCTTCCTGACATTTTAAATCAGCAAAACTGGCTGGTGGTGATACAAGGACTAACAGTTGACAGCATATTATTAAATTAATCCAAATACAGAACTGCAGCTTTTACAAATTACAGGCAGATTTATGCGACTGGAAAAAAAATAAAAAATAATTCTTAGAAATTTGTTAATTTTTTTTTTTTATTTGACAGCTACAGTGGATGTAAGTGAGAATCACATTCTGTAGAACTAGAAGGAAGTAGTAGCAGAAGGTCAAAGCAAGGGTTTGACATTTACACTGCAGGGAACCACACATTCTCCTTAGTTGCCCTTCTTACAGAAACACAGACCCTGTGAAAGTAGTGGCCTGTTTCCAGCTGATAATTATCTTTTAATTGCTGTTCTTTTTCTTTTTCTCTCTTTAAGTTCTGCATTTTCCTTCCGCTTTCACAATTTCTCTTTGACAAAAGGTCACAGTGCGCTAAGTGAGATGGACGGATGTGTAATCATGTAGCTGGTTCTCTTTGTGTTTGTCATTTGGTAGTCAAATGGAATGCTATGCAGTTAGACAAACAATGGAAGGAAACGGAGAAGACAGACAAATGGGAAAGACAGAGCTGTCAACTGATCACCACCATACTCTCACTTGTAAGAGTTTGTTGGAGATGCTAAACCTGCAGTGAGATTGAGTTTTAAATCCTGCCTAGAGCTTCAACCAGATCCCGATGTTGGAGACACTGAGTTCAAATGGGCCATGTCTTCTACCTCCATTCTTCATGCCGCTACTCACAGTCATGAACAATGTGGTTTCATCTTTGCCATAGAACATTTTAATAATTCACATTTTAATTTTAGTTTACTTCAGCGTCACACAGGGCACATCTCTGACAAGAAACCTCTGACTTCTCTTAATACATTTCTTAATGTCGAGAATTCATCATGCGTGAGTGTATCTCCATCCATGTTGGTCAGGCTGGTGTCCATATTGGACCTGCTGGAAGCTTTTCTGCTTGGAACAACCCGACAGACATATGATCAGTGATAAAGTCATTGGTGAAGGGGATGATTTCTTCAACTGGTATCAAGTACCAGTTCCCCCACCGTAGACCCTGGTGGAGACCTGGCCAAAATACAGAGGGCTGTGTAAATGCTGTGTCACGTTCCGCCATCTGGATGGATGACGGAGGGAGGACAACATAGATCGTAGCACAATGCACAGATTATATGACTAACAGAATGCGTGACTAACATGGCTTAACAAAAACTATGAGAACCCTTCACCAGGAAACACAGGACAAACCAGAGAAACAGAGGCAAACTTGTAAGACAGAACAAGGCAAGAACTAGGCTTGGCTAAACAAGAACACCTAACACAGCTCGAATGGCTTAGCATGCGGCATGGCTAACATAGCTTTACACAGTGTGGGTTTAACATGGATAACAATGCGTGACTAAGCAAACAAAACACGAAAAGTCTGTCAAAAGACAACATGAAACTCAGATACTAGGAACAGTCCAACAGTTTCTATTGGAAAAATTGTGCCTTTGTGCTATTACTTATCCAACACAGTCGTCATGTGCTGGTTAGGTACAATACTGAACATTCTTACACAAACAACTAATCTCCCTGTCGTACATCAAGTCTAAACATCTCATGTTCCATTTGACAGACTAATAGTTTATGATATATGTTTGTCTTTTACACCTGGACTCTGGCTCCATCCTATCTGACTCCCCACCAGACCCAAGGCTGTTAAAGCGAATGCATCTTGTCTTGGAAGCTTGGTGTTCCTTCCCTTGGATAAGAAGACACAATGATGCAGAAGTGAGAATGCAAACATTCTCGCTTACAGCGAGATAAGGTGGCACAAACAATTCTATGGGTGCAGAGAGACATTCCACCTGAGCCAGAGAAAGGGGTTAAAAGGCAGAAGCAATTTGAAGATTGTGGGCTCTTTGCATCACACCTTTGTGGTGTGTGCACTGATCTCCCCAGTAGGTTTTTGGTGATGTGATGTGCACGATCAACATCCATGTTTTTTATTTGCTTTCCCTATTTTTTTATTTTCTTTATTATTTCAATAAATCGCACAAAAGGACAGCTCTCTCATCTGCCTCTTTATGGGAACTTTCCACCACACTCTCCATGGCATGGCGTGTCATTAATGACCCTGTAAAGGCAACGTGGATGAGTGTGGGTAGCAGAAGGGCGGGCAAAGATGGGAGGAATTCACCTGATTATTTGAAACAGAGGGGAAGAGTAGGAAATGGGCATGGTCCAGAAAAGAGAGAACAAGAGAGTGGCTGGCAGTCCAGGGATCCTGACATACTGAGCATCAGAGGCTTGGGTTCGACTTCACCATAAGTCTGATACTAAGTAAGCAAAGCATGCCATGGGATGTGGGCGAGAGCATGGAGGAGGGAGAGTTCCAGGAGGACATGGTACAGTAGCTCTGGAGAAGAATTACAAGGAGGTTGGACTCAAATCCATTGAGGGTGAGCGTGAGTAGAAGTGTATTAAAACATGAGAAGGAGCTGAACACAATTAACTCCAATGTCTCCCTAAATACACTTAAAAATGTCTTGACTAGAAAATGAGACCCTAGTACAAAAACCATTGAACCTTTTATGCCCCAATCCTATTTTCTGAGAGTTTTCTGAAAAATGGCATAGCTACATTCAAATGAATATATCTCTGCAACCACAAAGTCTATTTTACTGCAAATAGTGTCATAATGTAGGGAACATATGTGAGATGTGATATAAGGTGTAAAATTAGTGTAGGCGTTACTGATGTGATGTTTATGAATAATAGAAAAGTAAAATGTTTCAGTAATTTCTAAAGAAAAATGCACTGTTAGAATGGATATCTCAGTAACGAAGAGGCTGCTGAAACTTCCAACCCCCCCGAAATCATAGCACAATTGGTAAACATCAACTGAGCAAAAAATTGGTTTCAATACAGTGAAGCAGGACCAAGTTATAATGATTTTAATGTAAATAGACAAATGAGCTTAGGAGTTTCCTAGTGTGGATATTCAATATGTTTTTCCACTACTATCCACCTAAAACACTGTTTCCAAATTTGTCGCTGTGCAGGCCACTAGGGGGGGCAGGTGTCTGTGCAGCCACATCTCCGCCTAGCAACAACTGACTGTGGCACAAGACACAAGATTGACAGTACTGGTAGCCAATAAAAATGGCTGATCGCGTTTTATGGCCCTGGTGCAATAAAAAATGTCACCAAATGGCGCCCCCTATAAATTACTTCAGACAAGCTCTGTGGGAGGGCTAGAGAGGAACATAGTGAGTGGATAACCTCCCAGAAGGCAGAAATAACAGAGAATGGGATCAGTTTACCAGTAATATGGACTTTGTGTGATGATATTTGAATATGTACATTGTTTATTTAGCTAGCTATCAGCTTAGCATTTTTCATTCTTTGGCTCATAACTCACCACATGTGATAGCTAGCATGCTCTGGTTAGATTAGAGCTTTCATTTGAGCCCTTGTTTATGTGTGTTGTATAAAGTATCACAGCACCCATAAATGGGTTGCAAACTAGCCCAGGGCTGACTATAATGCTAACTCCATGCTAACGGTTTATTGTATCATATCTTTGTCCTCACTCTGCTGTTTATTTTGATTTTAGGCATGTCTATATTAATGCATTTTGTTTATCCTGTAAAAAACACTGTTTATCCTGTAAAACACCCCCCCTTCCGATGGGCCGCATTGGGGCCTAAAAAGGAAATGAAACCTAACACAAGCACAGACAAGATACAGTACAAACCAACGGACGAAGATCGGGAGCAAGAACCGAGATGGTAACAACACACCACATGATGTAAGTCAATGAACCAAGAACCAGACTGACAGAAACTACGAACCTAATGTAATTACTCCACAAACAGGAGTACATAATTTAACTAGTTTACATATGTAACAAATGAAAAATAAGGAGAACAAACAAAGATGTCACTAAACAAAAAGACAAAAAAGACACAAGCAGCTCCTCCTGGCGTGGAGGGCGAGATTTAACAACATTAGATCATGTAAAGCTTCATTGGAGTTCCTCATTGCAAAGGGAGTCTTTCCCCCACTGTTGCTATTAAATTATAAATTAATTTAAACTTATCTGTGGCTACAACCAAAAGCTAGCTTTATAAGAGATTTGTTAGGTTTAGTTGTGTCAGGTTCTTCTAAAGAAATGAAATGGCTCTATATAAAAAAAAATTAAAATGAACATATGATGTATATTTTAGTGAATATCATGACCTTGTACAGACAAATGGCCAATAAACATACACGATTAACATACATCAATAGAATGTAATGTAGACAGAAAAACAAAGAACAGACAAAGAAAGTAGAATAGACACAGGTTCACTGCGATGACGTCTGTGAGCAACTAAGACAGAAAGAAAGTGAGGAAACAAACAAACCTAAGGAAACAAAGATAATAATAGAAATTCTGAGTGGAACTCTTGAGATTTGCTGTGAATGCCAAATGTCACCTCTGCATCTCCAAAGCTTTGGTTTGTCCTACTTTGGTTTTGAGATGCAAAATGCAACACTTAAAATCTGCCAACACATGCACACGTGGAGTACTGCAGAGGAGCAGACTGTCCCCAACTCATTGAAGTTTAGTCCGTTGACAGAAGAAGTAGAAGAAGCAGTTCACAATAAGCAATAGGGTATATTAAATAAAATTAAAAACACATTTTTTGTAATCTACTGTATAAGAAAGTCACTGACGGCGTGTCAATTTACAGACAATAATGTGCATTATGTGTTTTTTAAAAATGTTTGTGTTTCTCAAAATTGAGGTGAAAGTGAAGTGATGTTTATTGTGGTTTTACCAGAAAAGAGTCAAAGAGCATGCATCGAAAGTCGCTGACTCAGTCCTTCATTAGAAGGCCAATTTGGTACGCCACCCCACGGTTTTCTCTGGCCCCCCATGGCCACCTCATTGAACTATTTTTGTGGATGCCACTGGACCTAATATTTAAACTTAGCAGAGGTATTATTTGAATTCACCTTTTTGTTTTCAAAATATTACTATTCATTCAAATAGTTAGACTAATGTATAAGATTGAAAAAGGTAAATTTTGACCTAACAGACAGAAAGTGTAATTGCTGTGATTTTACTGTAATTGGAACTACAATTGAGTTTCCTGACATTAAAAATCTTAATCATAACATTAAGGAAACACACGGAGCAAAGCTCTTGTTCTTAGAGAGTCATAGTTCATAATATAAATAACACAGTTCTTCACACCTGAGGGGGCCTCGTATATATATAAGTCTTCAGAGGTTTGGATAACAGGTGCCAAAAGTCAGCAGCTCCATCTCCACAGAGCTGCTTTTGGCCTAGTTTGTGTTGAGACGCAGCTGTACTGTATATTCCACCATAAAGGAGGCAAATAAGCACCAGGGAGGGATCATGTGCTCAGGTTCCTATATGCTGCTTCTATGACATGTTATCACACAGGCTTCTACGGGGGATGGAAGCAGACTTACTACATATTTTCAAACTGTTGTATAACAGTCTGTGAATTGTTACAGATATAACCCAATAACAAAGAAAATGTATTTCACAGCTTATAGCACCTGGTGTAACACACCACCATAGCCATTCAAGTCATCTATGTCATTTACACCATCTTGTTCAATGACAGGCCTCATTAGCCAGATGTTTTGGTGATCCGTCATACAATGTGTGAGAATGTCAGAGAATGCCCCAGTCCGTTGTGTTAAAACTGTCCCTAAGATGCTCACTTGCCTCTTCTGCCCAGACCTACTCCACCTACAGTAATGTGACAGGAAGCAGACGATTCAAGATTACAGGGAGATACATGATCATTGTTTCTGTCATATCTGTTTCCTCAAGAACTCACTTGTAAGAGACTTGTCACAAAATTAACTGAAAAAAAAAGGAGAAGGACAAAGCTGAACAGCTCTCACCAAAATGTTGAGGGAGAATTCTATCAAGCCAAATCAAGGCCATAGGTTTACAATATTATTTTTTTATTATTATTTTTATTATTATTTTCAAGTTTTTACAACCACTTTGTCCTATGTTTTAAAATACTGTCACAATAATGCTTCATGTGCTGCTTGTACCCGTTAACCCTGATTAGTTTCTCCTATTAAATGCTCACCTGGAAAGCTCTGTGATCAGTGTATATATTTCACCTGCCATCAGCAAGATGTTTTACATGCCTCCTGCCATTGTGGATCTTTGTTAACACTTCCTCCCCTGTTGACATCCTGGCTTATTTGTCTTCCTTGTGGAAAATGACAGCTTTACTTTTGTTGAATTTCACATTTCTTCCCCACTTTTATCTACTTGACAATTTTAATCTACCTCACCTGTTTTTTTCTCTTTTCTATCAATATTTAGACAAAGTTCTCAAAGTTATAATAAATAGCAATAATAAGTCTTGTTGCTAATATTAATGACTTTATTTGTGCAAAAATGCAAACACAGTTATGAATAGTGTTATAATATATATATATATATTTTGTGTCCATTCTAATCCCTGTCACCTGCCTTTTCTGTAAACCGTATCCTGTAACTTATTGGGTCTACTTAAGATTTTGGTGTGTGTATTTTCCTATGGACTTTAAGTCCTTCATCAGCCAGCATGTTCCCAAGCCCTCACTAAATGACTGGTCATGGGAAACTCTCCAGGCCATGCAGGCTCCAGCCAGCAATGCTGGACCCCCCATAGATAAGCAGTGTCTCCCTGTCCAATTGTGTTCAATGGGCAGCCAGTCCAACTAGCCCCAGAAAGGTGTGTAAGCTCAAAGGTAGCTGGCGGTTTACAACAAGCATCTTAATCATATACAGTAATTATGATGATTGAAATCACAGTCCAGATGAGCAAATAATTGATCCCTTGACTAAAAGTAACTTGAGTACTAACAGTTTTCTCTAATATTCATTTTTATCATAGACAGAGAGAAGCTGCCCAGTGTCTTAACAGCTATAATTACCAAATCCTCTCTGTCTTTGACGATTATTCCCATACATGAAGGCATGTCTCATTGCATTAGGTTTAATATTTCCCCCAATGTACCCTCCCCCCTTTTTTAGTTAGCCATTTTAATCCTTACACAAAGAGACAGTTTCTCTGACAAATGTCATTTCATGCCCCTGTCTCTGCCGCCAGCCATCTTGTGTCATAGAGGCTAACACACTTTTTCTCTATTATCTCACTGCCTCTGCCGACTCTGCAGGGTGTACATTGTCCCCTGGTCACTAGAGAATGTTTTAGGGACTGACCCCTATGGTCTCTAATTGTCCCATGTTCCTTTAGAAGGTTTGAGAACAATCATGGTCAGAGTTGAAAGAAATTAAGAATGTGTATTAATATGAGCTGTTGTTAAATATGTGTGTGTTTGGGTTTGAATACAGTATATGCTCCTTACAAATGCATTTTATATTTTTTATACACTGTTCACAGCAGACAGGAGTACACATGGACCCAACAGATTTGAGAAAAACACATCTGCAAAAACATTCATTTTGTACAGCATCATTCAGGTATTGCAACAAACAAATTCTGTCATACTTTCTTCTTTCTCTGACACATCTTGACCCATAGTTCCACAACTGCTGTGTACAAGGACAGCAAGCAACAGCTGTTACATCTCACAGGTGTTGAGTATAAGCCTCTAACTGCTGTACAGCACTGACATACAGAGGAGGTGGGAACGAGTTCATCAATCTCTATTGATGAACTCCTTGTTCCATGTCCTAAAATTCAACCGTCAACTGTCAACCACTTGGCTTCAAGCTTTTCCCTCTTAAATTTAACAAACAGAAAGTTCAAATAAAGCAACTACTTATAAATTCAGATTAACCTTTATTCACTAAATTGTCATCTCACAAGTTGCTGCAGAAAGTGTTGTGTTAATGAGCACTGTTATGTTGTAATATGTTGTTTTAATCTTTAGTATTGTTTGGCCTTTCTTCATTTGGGAACGTTTATGATGTGGTTCCTGAACCTCACATTTGTCTTGCCTGTTTGTGCTGCACTACAGTGAACGCAACACAGCTGGCAACACTAAACCGGCATGCGTTGTTTGTCTGTGGTGTTTAAACATTTTCTGTGCTGGCAGTGAACGCCTTAGAGGGACTGCTTTCTTATACACCGACAGTAGGTTGTTAACACTAACAACAACACAGCAGCGTGATCCCACACAATACCCAGCCTCCTGTCCCAGCTTCCAGCTCAGCGGTTAAGAGAAACCAAGCTGTCAGATGAAAACTGCTGTCACCAAGGAGGCAGTCGGTCTCCACCATCTGCAAAGACTACACCAGCATGTCATCAGAGGTGTCGCCTCACCTGCAGCTCCACCGCCACCACTGTTGCTGCACCCCCGCTTGCTGACCCATCCAGGTCACTGGAGCATCATTGCGTCAAACCTCTGTCACTGTGGAACCAACTCAAGCATGCCCCACTACGTCCAGGTACATAGCCTGTTCTACAGTCTCGCCCAGTTACAGACTCACCTGTCACTGAAGTTCCCTGCCATTTACCTTTACTGCAATGTCATAGCCATGCCCAACATGCCCACCACAGTCCACACATTGCTTTCTGCGACTCCACATCTGGTTCACTCATCCCCATTCAACTCTCGGCATCACCATGTCCACGCTCAAATCCAGCATCCACTCCCTGGTGCCGTTGTTCCTCAGCTCACCGGAGGTCCACCACTCTCTTTAATTTCGTGTGCTTGCAGTTCAACAGTTTTTTTCAAACCAGAACTCCAGCCCACTGGGGGTCGATCCTTCTTCTTGCCTTCTTCTTCGCTTCTTGCAGTCCAGTAGTGACCAACCATGTATTTGTGCAGCTCGCTGAGGGACAGGCCTGAGTCTCGTGGTCCAGATGTGACTGACCATGTGTTGTGTTCTTGCACCCATTTACTTTTACCCAGGGTCTTCCCTTCCTGGCACCCTGTCAAGGTTCCCTTTCCAGGTCTAGTAAATCCTGCAGCTTTTATTGATCTGTTTAAAAGTATTCTTTTGTGTCAAACAGTGTCTCCACTGTGCTTTTAGTTAAAGTAAACTGTATGTGTAAAACCTTTAATACTTTTATTAATTAATTTTATATTTCTGTAGGTGTAACAGACAGAAAATGTTCTGTACCTCTTAATAGTGACATACTCAAGCAGCCAATATGGCGGTGGCTGAGCATATAGTGAATGCTTACATGCAAACCACAAATACAACATCTCACTACAGGTTTACCAAGAGATATGTAGCTTGACAACTGATAATGCAATCGGCGACACTGCTGTTCTGTACCATCAGTGAATGTAGCCGTATGCATCCCATCTCGTCTCCAGCGAAAGGCTCACAAAGCATTGGATGTGTAATTTCCATCTGCTCTCCACACTCAATAATTAAGGACTTGTGTGTCATTCACCCACTGATGGTTTGTCTCATGTTTTTCTGGATGTTCTTGTAGTTTATGTAGATCCCGTCAGCTCTCTTTTAGCTACTGTTTTGCTCATTGGTATCTGTTTTTTATTTCAGTTTCTTGTAAGTTAGTTCACTTGTATTTATATCTACCTACTTGTTTCAGTAGTGCATTTCTCTTTCAGTAGTCCCTATCAGTTAGTGTCCATAGCTTATATTCTCTATTGTTCTGCCTAGAAACTATTTCCTTGTTGGGTATATTTTTGTCTATCTCTGGTGCTGCCAAAGCAGTGATTTTATGCTTTTTCTTCTGTAGTGCAGCGATTTTTAGTTTTTATTTAGTTTTCATTGCATTTCTTTCTTTGTCAGTTTGAGCTGATTCAAGTATCCTTTGTAATGTAAGTACGTCATGTCTGTGAATTTGTTGGCAGTTGTTGATTGTTAGTTTTTAGTTAGATCATGCAGAATTAAATGTGTGAAGTTTATGTAAAATGACTAGATATGTGTTTTTAATGTATCAGATAATAAACAGTGTGTAAAGATATGTAACAACATACAAATTCATATTGCTGAAGTATGTAAGACTACCTATATGAAGCTTATTACATTTCTCCAAGACGTGCTTGTTAGTCCAGCCTACTTCTTTTGCATTGCTCCAGTATTTATCATTTGTTTTGTTTAAATACCAAGCCAAACATAAACAGTCATAAATCTTCCACGAACAACACGGTATTATGTCCCAGGAGACTCCAAGTTTTCCATCCCCACAGAGGAGCTGTTCATAGTGTCTTACTGTAAATATCAAATTCCCCTGAAACTCTTTGTCCCATTTTAAAAACTTTGCTTGGGTCTCGCTTTTATTTCAAAGCAGACAAGTTTAGATTAAAAAAGAGCAACTTACTGTAGACACACAAATAGTCGCCAACCATTGATCAGCACACCACAACATCTTGAGGACGTAAATGTAGATATAAGCAGAATTCCATGCATATCTAAGCACAAACACTTATCAGCATTAAAGGTCTTCATCCATTGTTGCAAGGATTAAGTGTTGGTCAAGATTGAGGTTATTTGTAGATTGGGGCTCTCCAGCGTTTCAAAGGTGCCTAGGGTTTCAGAGCTCCAGCTCCATCACTGTATCTTATAGAGCTTATAGATATAGCTTCTATCTATCTGTCTGTCTGTCTGTCTGTCTGTCTGTCTGTCTGTCTGTCTGTCTATCTATCTATAGATACAGTACACACGCATGCACGCACACAATGTTGTAGATGGTGTCCCAGTTAACATGCGCTGCATTAGAGAGTCTCATAGACATTTGACTCTTGTTCCAAATAATGGCTTATTTAATGCCAAATGTGTGTGTGTGTGTGTGTGTGTGTGTGTGTGTGTGTGTGTGTGTGTAAAGGCTGAAATGTAGACCCCCCAAAACACACACACAAGCAAAGTATGGTACAGTATAGATTAGATTAGATTAGATTATTTGAGAAACAGCCTTTTTAAACACACTTGGGTAACAGAGAGTACACTCAAAAAATTATTCTTGCCCCTAATAAAACATTTACAATTTTTAAGTATTATATATATGAAAAATGAGATTTCAAATGATTTTTTTTAAATAAACATAATGCAAATATGCTGAAACATATACTGTACACAAAAACATCAGATAACCTTTTCTTAAAATCAGTGCTCAAATCAATGAAACAGGTTGATCAGTATACACTCTAAAAACTAATCATGCCTAAAACCTAAACTTTATTTAATTTAATTACATTTAGTTTGCATGTCTTCAGTTAATGGTTATGTGAAATACCTGCAAAAACATAAGCAACTAGAAAAAGTAATTTCTCGAGAAATTACGTGGTAGAGCTGATCTGCTGCCGCAACGATGACAAACGCTGATTAAGCTGCTGATGTCACAAAGTTGACTACGTCCAAAAGTTGACTACGGCAAAACGATGAAAACGAGAAAACGTTGACAAAGATTAAAACGATGACAAAAGATGGCGAATAAAAAGATGATGATTAAAAAGATGACCAAGGTCATACTATGACAATATTAAAGAGATGACAATGATTCAAAAGTTGACCAAGGTTAAAAGATGTCAAAGATTAAAAAGTTGACCAAGGTGCATTGTTGACAATCATAAATAAGCTGACTAGCTTTTTGATTTGAAGAAAGTATTTGCAAATAATTACCTAACTATGTAATAGTTTAATAACTATTAAAAATTTACCAGTCAGAATCAAATATCTTGCCATTTAGGGTAATAAATTACATTGGTGCTTTTATTTTGAAGGGATTTAGAGGTTGTGTGTGAGTTATTACTAAACTATAAAATAGTCATTAGATAGTCATAATTTATCATTCAATAGCAAGAATAGCCCTATTAAAGCAAAAGATTTAGATTAAGCCCTTTCAGAATAAAAGCACCCTAATAAGTGTGAGTGGTCATTTACTGAACTCTAAAGTAGTCTCATTAACGATTGGTAAGTATTCAGAACCAGAAATTTTCTAATCAATCTTGCCATTAAAGGTAATAAATTGTAATTGGTGCTTTTATTTTGAAAGGATTTAGAGGAAATGTGTGGGGGTAATAGCGTAGCTGTCAATTAGTCTTTAAATAATCATAATTACCCATTCAAAGGCAAAAACAGTGCAGTTAAAGCTAATAATTGGCATTGGTGCTTTTATTTTGAAATGATGTAGAGGAAGCATGTGTGGGTAATTACTAAACTGTTAATCTATCTTTAAATAGTCATAATTACCCTACTAAAAGCAGAAATACTGCTTTTAAAGCTAATTATTTGGCTTGGTGCTTTTATTTTGAAAGGATTTAGAGGAAGTGTGTGCTTAATTACTACACAATCCAATAGTGTAGTTGACTAATCAGTAACAAGCATGGAACTGCTCTGTACACTGAGCATCAGCAGTTTGACCTGTCAGTCAAATCTGCAGCTGCGCCGTCGCCATGGAGACGAAAGGCGGGAAAATCAGGCTCACTCTGCTCTGTAAAAGCAGAGTTTCACCCTGTATAAACAGGCTCGTTCCAGCTAAAGCATAATAGTTATCACAAAAATTATTTCATTTTACGAGTCCCAAGGCTTCAATGAGCAAATGGTGTGAATTTTATGTTTAAGGACAAAAGCTTGTAGCCACAGTGGCAATTTCAAAATATGTCTCCTCTGTTTTTCTCCCCAGACGTCTGCGAAAAATTATCATTAGAGTCTATGGGAGAATTTCAGGATTTCTCTGCGCTTTGAGGTTGATAGCGACTAAAGTATAGGTCTGAGGGTATATCCAGACACATCATTAGAAAGAAGACAAGTATGACTACGATTTAGTGAAGTAATTACGTTGATAGAGTAAAAATTGTGGCTGTAGTGACAAGTTAAAGACAGAAGTTCTGTCTTAAAAAAGCGCACCTTCTCACTGTAGCTGTGACATCACGCACTCTAGCAGAGCCAATACACACTAATGGAAAAGCTGAAAATTTAACAAAAGCCACACGATATTTAAACGCTCACAAGTCGAAAAGTATAGAAGATACGAAGACGCTGATTTACACTGATAAATTCGAAAGATGATAGACGCTTCTGAAGTTGAAATGACGTTTCTACGCCACAGTATGACGATGATAGACGCTGATGAAAAGAGGAAAGTTGACACAAAGTTGAACGATGATTCCCATAGACGACCATTATAAAAAAAAACGACGGAAAAAGTTGAATAACGTTAAAAGTTGAAAAGCTGAAAACGTGAAAAGTAATAGCCCCCATCTCCTAAAGACGACACACGTTTAGAAAGTTGAACGACGATTCTACGATGAAGCGTTGAGACGATGAAAGCGACCGAAAAACGGGTGAAATAATAAGAAGTAGCAGAATAACAAAGACCGAAGATATCAATAGTGTGAGAGCTGTTCAGCTCTCCCACTAATTATTGGACAATTATGGGAAACCTTAAAAGAAAGTTCTGTTTTGTGAAAGAGGCAAGAAGAACAAGAAGAACTCATTGGCATTAGGCATAAATACAGGTTCAACACACTTGTAATTAAGTTGCTTATCATTTTTAGATTGCATTTATTGGCTAATTTGTGATTACTATAATAAAGGTTTTTGTAGAATTTAATGATTGATTTAAAAGCTATTTATGGTACATACTGTATGGTGCTGTAACTATGCACAGTATAGAATTTTTTGCCTTCCTTATATATAGTAAGTAATTTCACTGAGACATTCACTGTCAGCACAGGAAAAAATCTGTCTTACCAACTTGTCTGCGTCAGCACCATAAACACATGACCACCTGATTCTGGGTTGTATTAAAGATTACTCAGTTTTTTTTTTTTTACCTCATTCATTTAATCTATAAACTATAGCTTCACAGACTTGACTGCTGGCCACATTTCAAATCTTATCACCATTCCTCTCTCACCCACTGGAACATTTGGTCTAGAAAAAACATTTCTTTTATAGCATCAAGAGGCAAATTTGATATGTAGCCTCCCTGTGTTCCTCACAATTTACACTCTAAACAAAAGAACATAGATATGTAAATTTTCAGTTTTGACAAATTTTGACTCGTTAGAAGCTTAACTTGTTGTCATCCAGGTATTTTTGTGAAAATCATTTGTGGTTTTACTGCAGGGCTGCAATTCCCTGTAGCGAACAACACCTGTCGGCTCAAATTCGCCCCCTTCAGGGCGAGGCAGAGACCTGCCTCACCTTGTAAGGTTTCTCTGCTGTACACTGTACTGTAGTGTATTAAGCAGTAGACAAAGTAAAAAGGTTTTATTCAGCCGCCTCAAACCCCAAAAAGATAACTGTAACACCAAAAAAAATTAAAGAACAAAATTAAAGGAATTTAAATTAAATAACAAACTATCATTTCACACAATGTTTTTTTCAAAATAAGCGCACTCTTGCTGACCCCCGGACTAAGGGATAGACTGATTAGTTTCAATGCCACTGGGACATTGGGTCTGTTGAGTTCTCATCAACGTCAACATCTGAGTATCACTTTATTATATCTACTGTAGAATCAGATCTTCTTGAGTAAGTAACAATGATTAAGAAGATATACGTAAAGTTTCAACACTAAAAATATTCTTCAAACTCAGCAAATTTACCTTTACTCAGCATGGCTTCATGTCATAGATCCAGCATTTTGTTTATGTGTTGTGCTTAGTTTCCAGTCTTATTTTAGTATTTCCTGTCTTGTTTCCTGTCTGCCTTAGTTCTTGTTTACTTACCAAGTAAGTATTATTTTGGTATCATATCCGGTTTTGTTCTGTTTTAGCCTGTTCAGCCAGTCGTGTTTTCATCACCTGCATTCCATTTAGTTAGTAGTAATTAGTTGGTTACTTATACTCCTGCACTTACCCCCTTGCTTTGCCAGATTGTTAGTTCATGTTTGCGTGTCTACTCTCTAGCATTCAGCCACGTAAGTCCTTTTGTGTATCGACCCTGTTTCTTGTTTTGACCGTGTCCTGCCTGCTCCCAGTCGGTTTCTTTGGACTCTGCCTTGTGTATGAAACCCAGCCTGGATCTTGACTGCCTTTGCTCACTCCTGTCTGTGTCGTTGCCATTATCACTGTGCTGATCTGTGTACTGACTTTTGCCTGCCTGACCATAAGCCTGATTAAACCTTCACAAACCTAAGTCCATGCAAGCTGTGCGTGTGGGTCCTTCACCATGTTGATCTGTGACACTTGATTGAAATAAGAGTGCGTGCACAGTGGGAAAAATAACACCTCCCCACCTGATCCTGTCACACCCTCCTGTCATTCCTTTTTTTTTCTTAGAACCCAACATCGCTAATGATTTACATTAATATTTATCTATTCATATTCTACTTTGTTCTGTGTGTGTGTGTGTGTGTGTGTGTGTGTGTGTGTGTGTGTGTGTGTGTGTGTGTGTCAGTTGTTTACTTTAAAGCCTGATGTTTCAGCCTCTCCAGCGGCACAGAGCCTGTTCTCCCATCATGTAGTGGCATTGATGCAACACATTCTAGAACTTTTTATGACCTCTTCCCTTCACATCTAATATTCACGTACTCATTCTGCATCTCCATCCTTCTCTCTTCCCCCACTTTGTGTCTACGTTGTACATCCAGCCTCCTCCTCCTTCCAGGTCTTTCATATTTCAGTAGGTTTTAGCAAGGATCAACTCTCTAAGGTTAAGTGAGGTGCATGTGTGTATGTGGTTGTGTGTGTGTGTTCAGTGGAGCAGCACGTCCCTGAGGTTAAGTCAAGTGTTTCAGAAATCAGTAGGAGAGATGTTTTCCTGCCTTGTCGTAGGCCCTGTATGTGCATGTGCATTCTGTGCATTTCCATCAGTAAACCTGTGAAGCATAGGAAAGGAAAAGGGAAAGTACAGGGTCCTAGCACAGTGAATCTGTATGTGTTGCTACAGTAAAGACAGAGGCCAATGGAAGTTTGTCCCATTTGTAGACGTGAGCATGAAATGAACAGATAAATAAAAATGCACATAAACAGTGTTTTAACCAAGCAGACAAACATTCAGTCATTCTCCTTTGGGCTGCAGCACAAGTTTGTGCTGGATCTGATACGACTGGATGAAAAACTGCTGCAGTTTAAGCAGCTACTGTACACTAACTAGTAAAAAAAACAACCAAGGAATTAATGAGAGCCTGAATTAATACCAGATAACATGCAAAAGATACATAGCATCAATCCCAAAACAATTTACTATAGTTTAGTAACATGTTTCCCTTTTGGCCCTGATATCTTCTGGCCTAACTTCACATGCACAGTAACACAGGTATGAACAGTATTTCTGCACACTCTGTATCTTGGAACGTTTACTTTTAGATTTACATCCTGAGAAATGTATAATTGTATTGATCAATGCCTGGTCGTTATTAAATAAAACAGATTGAACCACATCAGCTTTGTGATGCATGATGGGTTTTTGTGCCTCAAAATAACAATTACTCAGACTCACAATGTTTGATTTAGACTTTTGTATCGATGTAGTTTTTAGCTTGTATTTTTGTTCAAGAAATTCTGTTTTCCATTGTGTTGGTGGTGGTGCAGTCTAAAAATCAACCTTCAAAACAACAATTTATGTCATTTTGATGAAAAATGAAATTTCAAACCATTTGTAAGTTGCTGATTCATTCAGATTTAGCAGAGCTTTGCGTTACCCAGTTTAATTAAATATTCTTTCTTCCCTACAACTTACCGCTTGAGGCATGAGCCATATAAACTATTACTGTACATATATTACTCCTCTCATACTTTTGTGTATCATTCAGGTATAGTAGCTCAGGTCACTCAGTGGTTTCTGCTCTTCTCTACCTATAAAAATGAAACAAATCTTAAGGTGAAAACATACAAAACACACATACTGTAAGTGTATGTCTGATTGATTATAATCATTCTGTAGCTAGAACACACACACACACTTGGTGACATCAGCCCTTCATCATTAATTTTAATGACCATCAATGTGCCATAATACACCAGAATGCACATGCACACACATCTGCCCAGCGAAAGGCGCCAGAGATCCTGGAGAGCAATTATCCTGTGCACTTTGTGCATTATCTATTACAAGAAGCAAGGGATGTGTGTGCTTGATGGCAATTTTGATATCATTACTTGTGTGTTCCTGCTCTCCTTCTGACACCTTACTCTGTCCTGTCACTTGGCTGCTGTATTTAAGGTAAACTAAAAAAGTCTTGGTTGACCGCACACTAACAAATGTCCATCAAACAGAGCTGAGCCTCAAGAATACTAAAAATATTTCATGTTACAATAAGATATTAGATATGGATTTGTCATCTACAACAGTGACCTGCATTTTAGAGCATGAAAATATCCATACAAAATGAAAAACACTTTAACTAACCTCATTAATGGTACTTTTAACTAGTCTAACAAGTCAACTAATAAGAAAGTTTGTTGACATTAATATCTAGAAAAATAAACTCCTGTTAACCTCTTGTCCTCTAACAATGGCCATTCGCTTGTTGCAAAATGCATGTTGAGTGCTTCTTTTTTGCTGCATGCTTTTTATAAACAGCAGATTCATGCTCTATAATACGCATGGATATTGACAAGGACTATAACATCCTCCATGCGTTCAACAAAATGTTAGTTGAACGCACTCAAGCTGCGAAGAACTGCAACTCCATAAAACGTGGCCAAATCAGTTTACATTATTGTTACATTATTTTAATCACTTATTGAGAACCAAAGATTTCATGTTACCTTGACTGTGCAGAAGAATAATTAAGGTTGTTCATGGGGATAAACCTGTTCATATTGATAGTCAGAGTTCAGAATTTATCTGCTTTTCCCTATTTTTACCATAATTATCTTTGGGAGACAGCTTTTATAATCACACTTTTTTCAACGCATCCCTTCATGTGCCAGCAGTGCTCATGCAGTGTGTTTCTGTGAATGTACCATAGCAGCCCACTGGCTGTCATGCAGGATAATGTTCATGCGCACGCACGTGAAGCAGCCTCCCTAGATAGACGCAGGGTTAGGTAACAATGAAATATAAAATAGATATAAAAATATAAAGCCACCTAGAACTTTAATTAGATAAAAACATGATTAAACACAGAAAAGCAGATGAAGGAAGACATCTTTTCAGCCCCTGCTGTTTTAAAAGGGGAAATGGTTAACTGGCCACGAAAGCCATGATTCTGCCTGCATATAAAACACTCATCCCAGTTTTTAAACTAAAAATAATAAAACATCATAAAAATTCTGGAATTAAGTACGGTTTTGAAAATGCATGAATGTTTGTAATTTGTATAATGCATAATATTTCTCAAGTGTGAAGGACATTAAAGTGTTCCTGAGACATGAGGGTATTTTTAAAATGTATAATTCTGTTGTGCTTTCACAGGTGAAGCGGTTGAGCTTCTGTCTCCTCAGGAAAATAATGCAAAATTATGTCATAGCAGAGATTTACAGGTACTGTACATCTACAGTAAATATTAGTCTGTTTTTGTCTTCAACTACACAGCATGTAATTCTTTCATTTAGCCCACTTTCTGATAAGTGCCAATTAAGCATGCAACTAGGGAGAAAGTGGAGTGTAATTGAGGTAGAATTAAGACCTAATTTATTTAAAAGCCCTGCAAATGTAATTAATGGAGTTCACTATGTGTTGGCAATATATCAGGATTTGTGGGTTCTTCTTTCTTTCTTTTTTATACTATTTAGCTTGTTTTGTATTCATTCACTACTCTTTCTCTCACTCAAACATTATTTTTTTTCATTTTTATTTAACTGAACTCCTAAACCTAATGACACTGACTGGTTTTCTACCCTATTTCTATTAAGGATGATTTTAAAATAAATACTTTCAGCTTGTTTATTTTTTAACAATTAATTGTTTGGACAACATGCCTTAAATATAAGGCATAAAACAAAATGAGTTATGATGCATTCTTTAGGTATGTAGAGATGGTGCCAACTGCTGGGTCCACATTTACTGCTACAGTGTTACAAATTTCCATGTCAATTTCGAACCTGCGGGGCTTGACCAGGAACAGAGGACAGGAGGGGAGATGCAGTGGAGGCAGGGGACTGAGTTAACGCCCGCTCTGAGCGGGGAGCTATAGCTCTCACAGAGCGGGGAACTTCGGCGCTACGGCCTATGTGCACACTGCACATAACTGCGACCATGTCGCGCTACCTAAAACACTCTGTAATCTAAAACGTTCTATACTGAACCTTAATGCGCACCTGGCCGCATCCGCTGACCAGGTCGCAGGGGAAGGGAAAGAGGGAAATAAAGTGATTTATTAATTACAAACATAAACTCACTGCAATGCAGGACTAAAGTTCAAACACCAATGTGAGAACTAAAAATTGCTGCTATGCAGGAAAACTAAACACTACTATGTTAACAACCCTAAAACACGGGAGCGCCCTTAGCGACGCAAAGGCTACAGTTATAGGAACAGTAACTCCTCCTGATTAAAAATGATGGGGCACTTTGCAATGGGGAAGTTTGACCTTTGTATTTGACCCATCTTCTGAGGAAGCATTGCAACCCATGCTCCTACACATGGAACCCCCAAGGTCGGTTACCAGGAATAAATCAGGGCACCTTTTGAAAGTCTGCTAGAAGATGTGAATACAGCACTACAAACAATACCAATATGACTATCACTGAGACCAATCAGCTGATACAGTATACAGAACAGCAACTGTGATCTTTGAGGTACTTGGCTAAGAGATCTTACCTGAGACCTTGGAGACTGCCAAGCAAATGCTCACAGCCCTAGCTACCCGGCTGAAGAGATACACCAGAGAAGCTGAAACCAGGAGAATAAACAGGATGTTCCCCACTGAGCCATCCAAGGTGTACTAACATAATATAGAAATAATGTGAGAGCAGACCCACCAAGGCTGGAGACTACCGGAGAATACAGGAAAGTCATATGGGAGAAGAAGGCATCACATAACAGCAATACTAAGTGGCTGGTGGACTTGAGAGCAGACTACAGCAACCTTCCTGAACAAGATCCAGTAACCATCACAACGACAGTCATCCAAGAGAAGGTCTCAGGTATAAAGAACTGGACAGCACCAGGCCCTGACATGATCCACGAAGAAGCTAAACTCACTCCATGAGCACCTGGCAGCAAAAATGAATAAAAGATGAAACTCACCCTGTATGTTAATCAAAAGGCCGAACAGTCCTCAAGCATCCCCAGAATGGAGCGATCCCATCTAACTACCGTCCAGTAACTGGCTCTGCACAACATGGAAACTCCTGTCAGGAATTATAGCAGCCAAGATGAGCAGGAATATGGATTTATACATGAGCAGTGTCCAGAAAGAAATTGGTACTGACACCGGGGAAGCAAAACACCAGCTACTGGTAGACAAAGCAGGCACCTGAGACTGCAGGACCAGGCATACTAACTAACCTAAGAACTGCCTAGATTCACTACAGGAAAGCCATGACTTCATTGGGGGTTGACCAAAACAACCTTGGGTAATATTTAAGAATGAAGGAACACTCAGACTACTCCATAATTTCTATGCAGAGAAGTTATCATTTATTCCTCCAGTAAGATATCTTGGTAGATGGTTTGCTGTGGGCTCGACAACTACTGTACAACTAGTGCTTCCTGGTTTCCTCTGTACAGGCCCCAGCAACAGTCAGACTGAGAGGGGGCGGAGAGCTGAGAGCCAAATGCATCATGTCTCTGCGCTGAAAGAAGCACAACTGAATCTAACAGACAAATGTTGAGTCTCTGTGACGATACATGGCAGGCCGATATTACCTACAAAAGGTAGGTACTGTAATATCAAAGACGATATTGGTAGGTCGGAAGCTAGATATCGGTCAATGCCAAGTAGGCACCCAGACGCTAGTTTCAGAAGCTACAGTAGTTTCCAGTTTCCCAGTAACCCAAAACCGATCACAACAAATACACACACTCAGCAGTAGAATCTGCAATTCATCCAAGAAAAACTGGCTTCTATCGGCGCAGAGACACGATGCATCAGGCTGTTAGCTGTCGGTTGCAGGACGCTCTGCCGGATGTCCTGGCTCACAGGCAGCCTTGTACTCTTCTATATCGTGTAACTCATCGGAAGAGGGGGAGGAGGAGGAAGAACCCTCATGGAAGGACAAACCCCTGCACGGTATGTACCGACAAATCCTACCAGCGTTTGGACAAAATTGGACTGAAAGACAGCACGCATGCATTAATCCTAGTAAAACAGGAGCAGGCTCTGAGAACTCGATCAATAGAGGCTGGGATCTACTATACCAGGCAGGGCTCCAGGTACAGGCTGTGCAAAGATGCCCCTGAAACAATCCAGCACATAACAGCGGGATACAAGATGCTAGCAGTTATGGCATACATGGAACGCCATAACCAAGCGGCCCGTGTAGTGTACAGGAACATCTGTGCTGAGTACAGACTGGAAGTCCCAAAGTCTAAATGGGACACACCCCCAAAGGTGGTTGAGAATGACAGAGCTAAGATCTTGTGGGACTTCCAGATACAGACTGACAAACTGGTAATGGCCAACCAACACGACATAGTAGTAGTGGACAAACGAGAAAACAAGGCTGTAGTGATAGATGTAGCAATCCCAGGTGATAGCAACATCAGGAAGAAGGAGCACGAGAAGGTCGATAAGTACCAAGAGTTGAAAGAAGAGACAGAGAAGATGTGATGGGTGAGGGCACAAGTGGAACCTGTGGTGATAGGAACACTGGGGGCTGGAACTCACAAATTGGGTGAGTGGCTCCAGCAAATCCCAGGAACAACATCTATGATCTCTGTCCCGAAGAGTGCAGTCCTAGGAACAGCTATGATACTGCACAGGACCCTCAAGCGCCTAGGGAATTGTTTTTATGTATATAGCTGTGTTTGATGTATGTGAATGATACACCTGTAGCATTGTAGTAGTCAATACTGTAGTCCAGACTGAACTGTTTAATTTGGTCTACAGTATAGTCTAAATTGTATTCATTATGAATTTGTGGGTTTAGTAGAAACAGTAATGCATCATCAGCATATAGCCTTCTTTGAAAATCTTAATTTTTTGTTGGAGGTCATAAACAATGTTCCATTTTTTATTAGTTACTGAGTGACATTTCTTAGAAATTTTCTTGCTAAATTTGATGACTTCACAATGAGTAATTATGCAAATTAGATTTACATCATTTAGCTTTTTTAAACTTTTAGGACAACTATTTTCTTATTAAGTATCAGACAACAGTGATTTAACAAATTTAAAAAAATGGCAAATTAATGACAACTGCTCATGACATTTAGGAGTAAATACTGTACTTGAAAGTTTGTTTTCCCAATTAACTGATCTGAATCAAGTATACATTTTTTAGAAGGAGTTGGACTGGAGAATAAAGGAAAAGCTAACAGACACTCAGTGTCTTTAGGAGAATGTCAAGTGTGTGCAAATCTGTAATAAAAATATTAAACCATTTTCTGGCTTGTTTAACCTAATTCCAATCCGGTCTGTTCATAGTTTGAACATCTTTAGTATTTGTGCACAATGTTAAAACAAGGAAATTAAGAAAAAACTTTACAGAAACTGCCTTTAATTTTTGTAGTAGTAGTGTGTATCAAACAACCACAGCAATAGTGTGTATGTGTACAAAAAAGAAGTTTGAAATAATTTCTGAGTGAATGCCAACTGAATGCCATTGATATGTACTGTATGAGTATCGTGAATAAGGGAAGGTTTTTATGCATCTGAGTTATGACAGTGTATTTATTTAAGTGATGGCCTAACTTATTGTACCACCCCACACTTCTTTCTATTCCTTCCCAGGAGTCTCTAACCTACAAAATGGGATCTATTTTGCAACTTTTTTTTATTTGTGAGATTATCCGTCGTGCATGAAGAGGTATTAATTTAACACTAGAGCCCTCAGTGTGACCATGAACTTACCCATGTTTACATGGATGGGAAATCAAAATGTGCTCTAAATCAAACAGAGAAAAAAAGAACACATTGATTCCTTTTCTTCTGATTGTCTAGTTCTTATAGGTGACAAGGATATGATCCATTAATTACAGCATTATCAACCATTTCTCTTTTCTTTGACCCAAAAAGAATGAATTTGTCACTTGCTACTTAGATACTTAGTCTTTTATTTCTTTCCTCATACTATCAAATATTTCACAAGGCTGTCATGCTTATAATAGGTATATTTAGGATATTTATTTTCATATATATGTATAACTACATGTGTTACCCAGCAAATGTTAGTTGTACGGCTCATTATTCAGAAGAACACAGCCGAGGCTCTCTGAGTGATAGTGTTACTGTACAAAAACACATACAACTGAGTCAAACAAATCGAGATATCTATACAGTCATACAGTCAAGAAAAACGCTCTATAGTTAATTATTTAAACCAGCCTTGAAAACACAAGTTAAATGATAGTTTTTCAAAATTCTCAATAAATGTGATTGAAAGCAACTGTAGTAATATTAACTGTAGTAATGTTGCAAATGTGATCCAAACTTTTATTTGGTTATTTATACAAATAGACACATACAATAATTCACAACTACAGAATCACCAACAAGTTTTTCACGTACGCCCATAACAGTAACAAACCAATTCCAAAGAGCCTCTGGAAAAAAAAGACAATCAAACTGAGCAAGTGAACAAATGAAAAAAACACCATCATAATGCCACTATTTAACTGAGGTATCACAGCACTTTCAATTACAAAGCTACTGCATTTGTTTTGTTGTACTGTCTATGTTGAGCACAACTGAAGCCGCACTGAGCTACCATTAAAACACCAACTGATTAAAAACCATTTAATTTGATAGCTAAAACAGCACTTCCCTATTTTCAGACGAGCCATTCATCACAACGCCAGACGCGAAAAAGCAAAGAAACAATTTGACTCCAATTGTTGTAAGCGTTGAATCATGCTGCGAGACATGCTAAAGCTAATTTGCCAGACAAATTAGTTGGCTCAATTGAAACTTCATTGGCAAAGTTATAAAATCTCGTATGGAGAGGAAAGTGCTCCTGCTGTACATTTATAGTAATTGTTTCAACAGCTCCCCGCTGTGGAGGGCATTTCAGACACCCACTCCCCATGCCATTTTTTAAACACTGCAACTGTCAAATGACTTGGCTGCGAATCCCAGACGCTACAAAGGCGGCTCTTCCATTCCTTTCACCACTGGAGTCCGTCTTCCCTACGATGCCAACACATGCCAAACTGGCAGTCCAGTATTTTTGGACTAAACTGCACCATTAAATTATGTTGCAGCACAAGGTGTACTCTAGTTTTGTACCAGAATGCATTCTATTAAAAGACTTATTGGCAAATTCAGGCTACTAGTAGAAAGATGTCTGAGTTAGGCATCAAAATGAATTATTGGAGTGATTTTCAAGATGTTTAGCCCATTAAAATCCTTATTCATGGCTTAGAATGGTTGTGTCCCATTCAATCAGTCTGAGTCAGTCTTTAATACTGTAATTCATCCTCCTTTTCGTACTGTTGTAGCACAGTACTATACAAAACGTACAATGTGTGGTCAAGCTAATCATACAATTTGCCACATTTAGTAAAATAAATTTAAATAATGGGAAATGAAAAATAAACTACTATGAAATTCTGATTAACACAGACATAAATGTGTAAATATTTTAATAAAAGTTGGTGAATAATCAAATAAGTAAGCAATTTATGAATTAGAAATCAGACACTGTCCAAAATATTAATTCTCCAACATCTATTATAGATGTACTGTAGTTTTGTTTTGTTTGTTTAAGATCATCTGTCAAACTTCCCCAACATTAAAGGTAATAATGGTGAATTTGAAATCAGGCGTTGCATTTGTGCACATTTAGAGGACAGTGGTAGCCATATGGTTGCAGGACACAACATATCCATGCTCAGAGGAACGTTTTGCAAGTCATTCTCTATTTCCCCCCATTATTTCTATCCGCATCTTCAGTGCTGATTGTCCATTAAAGGCACCACCAAGAATGCAGAGAAAAGCAACAAATACAAGCAATACTGTAGGTTTAAGGCTGTTCAGAAATTATTGTGGAGTTGCTAAGCATCTGTTGTGCTGGGCAAATGTGTTCGTCTTTACTTTTATTACTGTTGAGTGTGAATCCACCATAATAACCAATAGTTCATGATCACAAATATATTCCCATCCATCCATCCATCCATCCATCCATCCATCCATCCATCCATCCATCCATCCGCTTTTCATTGTAGTCTTCAACTCTATTAGAAGCCTATTCCATTCACTGAACATGTACTGTATCACTGAAGTAGTGTGCAACCAGAAGCAGTTTATGCTGACATTGTATTACAGTTCACTGAAAGCCTATGTTGTCTAAAGGCCAACTGTAATGATACCTTATGATTACCAGGGGGCACCCCACTCAGTACATAAATCAAATGTGTACTGTATAAATGAATAAAAGTGCACAATCTCATCACTCACAAGAAAACACACCCACTAACAAAGGCTCTTCAAGCAGAAGGACCACATAAAATAACTTAGTAAGCAAATAAAAAATAAGATAAATAATAATAAAAAAAGTTCTTAATTGACTTCCTGACATTATGACAGGAAGGTACAACATTCATGATGGAAGCACATATGCATTCCTATGAGAAACCGACTGAGGGCATATGCTTAGTAACAAGGCTTCTTGGATAAGAACTGTGGTGCAGCTGGTGAAAGTACAAACATTGACTAGAGCTGGAGAGATCAACTCCATGACTCACATCGCAGTCTGTTTGCACTGTAGCTGGATCCGCATACATGCTAAAATGCCTGATTTCAAGGTTTTGTGCTTTGCTAATTGAGTGCAATATGCTGTGTGACTGAAATGTTATTTTTCTGCTCAAGGTCACTCTCCATCTATAGAATGTAAGTTCAATGTTAAAGATGTTAACATTGTACATATAGTACAGTAGGTGCAAAAAAGTTCACGTTTGCTCAAGAATGTGAGCACCTCAACAAAGAACTAAATCTGAAGTTTGCAGGGAATGCAAATGCAGTGACCACTCATATTATGCCAATACAGTGAGGTGAACTGATGCAGTCGGAATATAATGTTTGACTGCTGTATGAAAGGCAAATATAGTCCCTAATGCTGAGCATTGGATCAACAGTTAGGGGATTTTCAACCTGAGTTTCTCCTCAGTGGCTGACCTATTCTTTTCTGTCCTTGTTCATTCGCAGATTGTGAACTCAGCCCTAACATACTGGAAACTCATTTCCGGTCTCCACAGGCATCCTGCTCTTTTTGACTCCTTCACTGCTCCAACAACATACAACAGCAGTTGTGGCAGTGCCTTTTCATTTACTGCTGTGTCCCTGGCAATGAGGTGTATTGTGCTTAACCACAGAGACGTCAGTCATGGTCGAACATCACACAACTACCAAGTGGTTCAGATTATAATCAATGTTTGTTCATGTTGCTCTTTGAAAACTACAGGCACCAAAATCACCCATATAATATAATAAAATAATATAATTACTTCAGATGTTTTACACATGGCTCCATGCTGTGGTCCTGTGTCTGGCTGGGTTTGCTCACAATTCAAACACAGTTTGACTGAAGCATTTAATTTATAGGTACTGAGTGACTGCCTCTCTGTACTGTATACTGTATGTGGCTGTGTGATCATCCGGCCTGTACAGGGTCTAACGCCACCACTTATGCTGGGAGACCTCCAGCATGTCTGTGAATGTACGAGGAAGAAGAATGTGAGTCAAAATGACTAATGTTGCTTTTTAATGAGGAAACATTCAAACCAATAGTGAATCTGTCAAACCTTTTCAAAATCATGTTGACTAACAGAAGCTGACGTCTGTGGCTTAGTTGCAAACTTTTATCTAGGAGCAAGCTGACTTTGAACTAATTTAATTTTTTTAGAAATCACATAGTACAACTTTTCTCATCATAAATATAATAACATCCTGGAGAAATCAATATTATGATTATTGAGTGATGGTCATCATAAAAAAAATTGCTGTGACAGAAGATGGGAAAGATATGAACACATGAGGTTGTAGAAAGGAAATAGAGACTAGAGACAGCAAGCAGAAAGGGAATATTATCATCTTTACTTAGCAAACAGGAGAGAGCGACAGAAAAGAAAAACAGGAGCCGGTGTCGACTACTGCTGCTGGGCCTTTGTTTAGCAAACATAGAACAGTAGCTCAAGGGTTTTGGAAGAAAAGGACAGTGAAAGAGAGAAGAAGAAACACAAAAGCACAAGTGAACAGGAAGAGTGTAATGGAAAAATTTTGCCTTGTGCTATTTCTTATCCAACACAGTCGTCATGTGCTGGTTAGGTGCAATACTGAACATTCTTACACAAACAACTAATCTCTTGCACCCTGTCGTACATCAAGTCTAAACATCTGATGTTCTATTTGACTGACTAATAATTTATGATATATGTTTGTCTTTTACACCCGGACTCTGGCTCCTTCCTATCTGACTCCCCCCCAGACCCAAGGCTGTTAAAGCGAATGCATCTTGTCTTGGAAGCTCGGTGTTCCTTCCTTTGGATAACAAGACATGACGATGCAGAAGTGAGAAAGCAAACGTTCTCACTCACAGCGAGATAAGGTGGCACAAACAATTCCATTGCTGCAGAGAGACATTCCACCAGAGCCAGAGAAAGGGGTTAAAAGGCAGAGACAACTTAAGGATCGTGGGCTCTTTGCATCACACCTTTGTGGTGTGTGCACTGATCTCCCCAGCTGGTTTTTGGTTTGTTGATGTGCACGACCATGCTTTTTATTTGCTTTCCCCATTATTTTTATTTTCTTTATTATTTCAATAAATCGCACAAAAGGACAACTCTCTCATCTGCTTCTTTATGGAAAATTTCCACCACAGTGAGACATTCAGGAGTGAATGAAGAATCAGAAGGAGGGGGGATAGATGGCGACGAAGCCGAGGGCCCGCTGATCAGGCTTCTTATGCAGAGGCACGAGTGCTGACAGACATGGCTGATATGGATCCTTAAGACAAACTCACGCGTGGACTATACAGACGTTAAACTGGCGAAGAGGCGTGAACATATTACAACTGTGCAGAGCCAATGTTCATTCATGACAAGCTCTTAAGGAGAGCTTTGTATATACACGGGCTGGTATTATATGTATGGGGGGAGGGGTTTGTGCACACATTAGCACTAAAAGAATCAGCAATATTTTCTTTGAAGAAAACAGTTGTTGTGAGTCTCCTCCCAACCTCAGAGGGCGGCACTGAGTAACTGTTTCCTTCCGGAACATCATTAACTGGGGGACTATTTAAATGGAGGATGGAGACTCCTCCAGTTGTCAGTGTGTTATGGTGGACTCTCAGTTTGCATCTGGCTTCCTGTATGACGGTTGGTTTTGTGTTTAGTTTGGATCGTGAACAGCCCTGTTACTTCTTATTTGGCTACTCAGTGCAGCGACATATTGTGTCCTAGTTTTGTTTGGTAGTGGCTTCGGTTTTTGTATTATTCCTCTGTCTAGTTTGTTTGGTCCTGCTTATTATTCCTCTGTCTAGTTTGTTTGGTCCTGCTTCGCAGCGCGCCTCAGTTTAGTTTATGCACCTTTTGCCTACTCTGTAGTGACCCTTTGTTTTGTGTAGTATAATAAATATATCGTTTTGTATTCTGCCATCCTCGCCTGTTTACTGCTTTTGGGTTCTGTCCTGTCTGGTCTTGGTGTTTGTAACAACAGTTGGATCATGTCAGTTTTTTATTTGATACAAAACAGTAATGATTGGAAAAAAATCCCATCATTATAAGTCATTATTTTTCTTCTGTCCACTTCTCTCTTTCTCTTTTCATTTCATCGATTACTTTCTTTTCCTCTCTGTTTTATTATTATTTCCCCCTCTTCCCCTGCTGTTGACAGGCACCTCTTTGGTGACCTGACAGTGGCGGTCACTAATGGAGTCTCTCTCTCTGTCATCACACACATACATTCACAGTGCTGTCGTTTGATTGCACTCCAATGCTCTGCTGGTTTTGCCAAATTGCCACCTTCAGCCTCCTACCCACTGTTCTTTGCCTCACTCTGTCGGCCCTTCTCTGTTTGTGACTTCAAAAAGGAGCATGACAGGACAAGAAAGGACAGGATGGAAAACACAAGGGTCATAACACAACAGCCTTCTAGGCTCTGACAAAGCCCACAGAAAACACAGTGCCAGGAGTCATAGCTACTTCCTAACTTTAGCCCTTGTTCAGACTGATATACAGTATAATCCGGCCACAATAAGTTGTATGTACAGTACAGTATGTGAGCCTTTGTAATAGAAAAATAGTTTTTTCCTATTTTCTATGCAGTTATTATATGATTTATGACTTATGTTCTGCAATTAATATCTTATGTTTTGTCTTACATCTGTTTTATGTATTCAACATTTCACCTACATTGTTCAATTGACAATGGATATGGATAGAATGGATAGGCTCTGGACTCTAGCTCCCAAACCCAAGGCCGGAAAGTTGTGTCTCTCTTAGTGCTCCTTTCTTTCTGAGCCAGACGCCAGTGATGCAGGTGTGAGAATATAAACATTTCCACACACAGGGTGACAGGGATGAGATGGTGCATGCAGTCTGATTGGACTACACAGACATTCCACTCTAGTCAGACAGACAGATTAAAAGGCAAAAGCAACTTGAGGATCGTGGGCTCTTTGCATCACACCTTCGTGGTGTATGCACTGATCTCCTCAGCTGTTTTTTGGTCAGTTGATGTCCACGATCAACATCCATGTTTTTGATTTGCTTTCCCCATTATTTTTATTTTCCTTTATTTTTATAATAAATCTAACTCATCTGCTTGTTTATGGCAAATTTCCACCACAGTTATACTGTATTGTGCATTATTGCCATATAGTACCATTTGTACCGCAACATAGGCACCTTTACTGTATGTTGAGTTGTTCCTGAAGGATTTTAAGGACACACATTTGCTCAGTCCTCAGGTGGAAGCGAGTAGTCAGCGAAAATCCAATATATTATATCAGCATCAAAGAATTTATGAAAACAGAGCTTAGGAATGATGAAGACAGAGGGAGAATGGAAGAGATGGCAAAGGGGGCTGATATTAGGGGAGGGAAGCGCAAAGGAATAAGTATGGATTAAAGATATCTAAAAGAAGAAATGAAATATTACTGAAGCCCAGCGGTACTGCAGCTTCAACCTGCTGAGTTAACAAATAGAAAACCTAAAATTCATCATCATCTAACCAGTCCCATACAGAACCTCATCTACAGCCACTCATTATTTCTTTATTTCTTCAAGCAACAGTGAAAATATTTCATTCACTTAACTGTACATATGCACATGTTGATGTGTCTATAATGTGTCTTTGCAAGCGTGTGTGTGTGTGCGTGTGTGTATTTGAACTCTGATTTCCTGAGTCAGTTCGACGCCTGCAGAACAACATGCAGATAAACACAACTCTGAACTGGCTCAGATTTAAGGCTGTATTCAGAAAACATGCTTTTATTTTTTAAACTCGTTTGATTTGTCTTAATAATTTCGGTGCCTGGTCAGGACGTGCTTTCAAGTTTAATATATATTGGATCCATCTCAACTATGTAGTTGACAAATGCATTAGTCAGGCTGTCAGAATATCACTTTAAACCGTGTATGACCTTACAGTATATTTAATATGATTGTTACCACACTATTTGGATATGTGATGGTGGAGACCTATGTCTCCCAGCCTACTGGGCTGTCTTGGGTTTAGTTTCTGGCTGCTTTTTTGTTGATGTGAAGTCATTTCTCTTTGCCCGTGCCCTGGTCTAATCACTGTCATTAGTGTCTGCCTTTTTAGGTTGTTGGTCATTCATTCATACTCTGGTATAGCGACATCCGTGGCTTTTGAGAGCTACCCTATCATGGTCAGAGCGGTCTTTAGGGTTGCCATTGGCAACGAAAAAGCATCTAGCATCTGTAGACACTGTTCCTGGACATCAGCCTGAACACAGCAATCACTCCCTCATATCCAGAACGATTTCTGGTGCCTAGCTTTGACTGCTTCCACTAGAGGTTCTTCACTTTGCCTGGAGATTGTTTATTAGTCAATCTGCCTCCTGAATTTCTGTGTTTGTTGCTTCAATAAAATTGTTAATAAGCATGGTGAAGGTCTTACTTGTCCTACTCCAGACAATAAAAAACACATCAATCTTTCTACTTTCCATTACTTTTGCTCTTTATTCATACTGGGCCAATTTCTCAACATATACAGTAAATGTGCAGCTGGAATGTGTGTTTCTTTCAGCTTTAATGGATTGTTGAAATGCTGTGAATCCTCTCATTCTTACAGTACATCACAGCAAAGCTTTATTTATTCTGAACAAAACAAAACTTTCAACCAAAATATTACAACTTATTTGTAAGGCTGTTATGCTTAGTGAATAGGTAACGGCTCAGCAACAGCTGACACCACCTTCACTCAACAAAGATAAGAACAGTGGGTGAGATGCCTCTGGCAAGTTTCAAGTCTGTATCTAGAAAACAAGAGGCCGGACAAAACAAAAAAAATTTATGAATTTGACCTAATTTTTGGTTATCTACTTCTGATTGATTTTACTTCTGATTTCTTAATGATAACATGGTCCTTAAACAAACGTAATAGACTTGAATGATGCTAGACACGACCTTAACACCCTATGGGCAAAAAACTGTTCCTGACACAACATCTCTTAATGGCAAGAAGAATAAAACAAATAGATTTCCTAGCTGAATGGAGGTTGTGGAAGTTGTCTCAACACTTAAGGACAACAATGCAGCGATTTCCTGAAAACTGAGGGGTTTTAATGCTCAGAAGAGGAACAGGTGAAACTGATTGCTGACAAAACTAATCATTGGCCAGGGGGAGAACAAGACTGGCTTCTCTCCTCTTCCCAGGTCCAACGCCTGGGTCATTTAGAAAATGGCTAATGGCTATTCAGAATATTACTGTAGGATAAATGCTGAAATCACAGAAATGTAAGGGATTTCCTCCACCTCTAACCAAACGTTGCACAGTTGTTAGTCTTTTTATACAGTCTGAAGCAAGTGCCACACTCAAAAGAGAGACATCTCAAAACATAAACGTGCTTAGGTAAGAACCACAAGCCGCTGGGTGAGTTCTGTAGTGCAGTGATTATATGTTAGCTAGATTAGATGGTAATAACAGGTTCAGATGTGGTTATGTAGTTGTACAATTCATAGTTATTCTTTCAATGGTGATTACTTGTTGAATGGTTTCTTTTTGGGTTGAGTGAAATGTTTAATGTTGGCCCTTATACATAGCATACGTGTTCAATAATTTGACTTTTCAAGATCATATTCGCCAATATTTGGTTTTCTACTTGATTACTGGTTGACCCATTTTATGGCCTTTACTTAGCTGATCACAATGTGTATCTTGCCACGTATCTTTAGACAAACACACTGCTAATCATTCTCTTTGCTATTCTCTGTCTGTTTGAGTCGTGCCCTCTCCTGTTCTCCTTTCATTTCAGGCTGAGAGCCAGCCACTGTGGATTTCTATCACAGTGTTCAAACAAAGCAGTGAGAGGAGCCCAGCACTATAGGGAAGACTTGATATTAATACCAGTTTAATCTGTGCAAGTACAGTATGCACACACACAAAAAAAACACAGACAGTTTAGTCCATATCTGCCCGTTTGCTGGGATAGAACAGGTAAATCTGAAGATGCACTGAATAAACGCAGGGACAGACCCCAGTGGGTTTGAAGGTTTGTGAAGCTACACAGAAAAGCAGTAGAACACAAACGTTGACTAGTGGCCAACTCCACAGCATCACTATATGTTTACATATACCTGCACACAAGCTCACACACTGGTGTCATGTCACCTACTCTGCCCCAGCAGCTCTGCATTCACCTAATTACACCCTGGTTCATGCCCTGCCTTTCCTCCCAGTGGTTCCTGTTCCCTGAGTGATTACATGATTTATACACTGTATGCCACCTCAGCATCCAGTTCCACTTTCCACACTTTCCAGTAACTTTCCAGCTGTTGAGTCTCATAATTTCCTGTGTCCCGTCTTTTTACAATTTAAATAAAAGTACATTTTTGTGTCTTGCCTGATTGTGCCATTCAGGTCAGACCTCCACACTTGACATTTGGCTCAGACCAGGACCAAGAGTTTGTTTCTAACGGTAATGTTCATATTGGTTTGACCTGATCGGGTTTTGGATTATTATCCACATAATTTATAGGTCAGCAACATGTATATGTACTTTGTTCTGCCTTTTTTCTAGAAACTATGTAAAATGCAAATAATTATATCTAATTATTTGGTTTCCGGAAAAAAAGGCCAAAATCATAATTAACCCTAGACAGATTTTTTTATACATTGGAATATCTCTTTTGCCCATTTGTTACTTTAACGTTTAAAGAGACATAACACTTATTAGCGACTCACTTTTTATAACGAGGCAGGTGGCAAAAAGGTTTTACACAGTAATTTTATAATTTTATTTATACAGTAATAATTGTTTAAATTACATGCATGCTAAAAATAGAAGTATGGAATGTGTAAAGTTACAGTAAGTGTGCAAAACAGACATCAATACTCCGTAATGGCAGTAGTTTTCAACCCAAACCATTGGGCTTTAGCCCCACCTCAGCTCCTAACCCTACCCATCCTGTTTCTGCAGCTATGTCATCAATCTAATGCTTCCACATACTGAAGGCTACACATCTTCCTGCGCACAGCTGTTAGCATAAAATGATAGCACTGCAAAATGTCAAGACATGATGTTGAGAGTTTTATGATTAGGAACAACATAGCTTGTGTTGCATCTCTTTAAAAGAACAGAAGGTTGTGATTTGCTTAGCACACAACAAGTTACATCTTAGTAGAGATCTTTATTGCACACTTGATCAAAGCAGCGTTTGTGTTATGTTTATTTAGACTAACAGAATTTAAGCCAGGGAAGGTCTGTCTGCGAACACCAAGGGGATTACAGAGAGGTACATCAGAGAGTAGAAGTCAGAGGAGTCAGAGACAGGTCAGAACAGACTGACAGAGTCAGTCTAACTTAATAATCTAACAAATGTTTGATATTTCGGTTTGCAGATATAAAGTATACACTGTACATATTTCAAAATGTTTATGCAATCCTGTGCCACTCTGTGTAGTCTGTGTCAGTGAAAGAGCCATCTGAAGGAGCAGCCCACAGTCTTAATGTATAAAAGAGGAGTCATCAAGTAATTGCTGGCTGTAGATGACACATGTGGTCAGGGTAACTTATACAGACTCATCAGTTTAGTAGGGCTGTAACTATTATTATTTTGATAATTAATTAAACTGTTAATTTTTTTTTGATTAATCAGATTAATCGGATAAAAAATAAACATTTTTTGATGTTTTGCTTAGTTAGAGTTTTGCATCTGCAGCAGCTCCAGTCAACCTGACTGCGGGAGAAAATCCGCAAAGACACATGAGAACATGTAAACTCCACAGAGACTCCTGGGCTCCTTCTGACTCTGAGGCAACGGTGACAACCACTAAAAACCATGTCGTCATATTTTATTGCTGCTGTTACATTTAAGTTGCGCTGTTCTGTGGTGGCGCCATTCATCACTATGTAGCGAATGAGATGTTTGAGCAGCCAAGTAACAAAGTACCTTTTAACACAGTGGCACTTAATAAAGAGTCTTCACGTGATGGATAAACAGCATTTGTTACTGCTTTTAAATCTGGAACACCAGTGTTTCATTCTTACGTTCTCCCGTGTCTCTGTAGTATTTACAAACCACCAGCTAAACTTTGTATGGCTTGCAGGTTAATGTTGTCTTTGTTTAATATTTTAAGCTCATGAAGAAACTAGAAAAAGTAATTTCTCGAGAAATTACGTGGGAGAGCTGATCTGCTGCCGCAACGATGCCAAACGCTGAGTAAGCTGCTGACATCAGAAAGTTGACTACGGCAAAATGATGAAAAAAGAGAAAAACGATGACAGAAGAGGGCGATTTAAAAAATTAAAAAATTGACCAAGGTGAAAAGATGTCAAAGGGTAAAAAGTTGACCAAGGTGCATTGTTGACAATCATAAATAAGCTGACTAGCTTTTTGATTTGAAGAAAGTATTTGTAATTAATTCCTTAACTGTGTAATAATTTATTAACTAGTCAAAAGTTAGCAGTCAGAAATAAAAATCTTGCCATTTAAGACAATACATTACATTGGTGCTTTTATATTAAAAGAATTTAGTTTGTGTGTGAGTGATTACTAAACTATAAAATAGTCATTAAATAGTCATAATTTATCTTTCAAAAGCAAAATTAGCCCTATTAAAGCAAAAAGATTCAGATTAAGCCCTTTCAGAATAAAAGCACCATGAGTGTGAGTGGTTATTTACTGAACTGTAAAATATTCTCATTATCGATTTAGTAATTATTCAGAACCAAAAATTTTTAGAAAATCTTGCCATTGAAAGTAATAAATTGCATTGGTGCTTTTAGAGGAAATGTGTGGGGGTAATAATGTAACTGTCAATTAGTCTTTAAATAATCATAATTATCCATTCAAAGGCAAAAAAGTGCAGTTAAAGCTAATAAATTGCATTGGTGCTTTTATTTTGAAAGGACGTAGGGGAAGCATGTGTGGGTAATTACTAAATTGTTAATCTATCTTTAAATAGTCATAATTACCCAGCCAAAAGCAGAAATATTGCTATTAAAGCTAATTATTTGGCTTGGTGCTTTTATTTTGAAAGGATTTAAAGAAAGTGTGTGCTTAATTACTACACAATCCAATAGTGTAGTTGACTATCAGTAATAAGCATGGAACTGCTGTGTACACTGAATCAAATCTGCAGCTGCGCCATTGCCATGGAGACAAAAGGCGGGAAAATCAGGCTCACTCTGCTCTGTAAAAGCAGAGTTTCACCCTGTATATACAGGCTTGTTCCAGCTAAACCATAACAGTTATCACAAAAATTATTTCTTTTTACAAGTTCCAAGGCGTCAATGACCAAATGGTGTGAATTTTATGTTTGAGGATTAAAGACTGTAGCCACAGTCGCAATTTCAATATGTGTCTCTTTCTGCGTTTCTCCCAAACGTCTGCCGAAAATTATCATTAGAGTCTATGGGAGGAATTCAGGACCTCTCTGCGCTTCGAGGTCCATAGCGACTAAAGTATAGGTCTGAGGGTATAGCCAGACACAACATTAGGAAGAAGACAAGTAGATTTACTGAAATAATTACGTTGATAGAGTGAAAATTGTGGCTGTAGTGATGAGTTAAAGACAGAAGTTCTGTATTTAAAAGCGCGCCCTCGCACTCTAGCTGTGACGTCACGCACTCTAGCTCACGTAATGCACACTCATGGAAAAGCTGAAATCTAACAAAAAACACACGATATTTAAACGCTGACAAGTTGAAAAGTATAAGTTACGAGGACGCTGATTGACACTGATAAAGTTGAAAGATGATAGACACTTTTGAAGTTGAAATGACGTTTCTACGCCAACGTATGACGATGATAGACGCTGATGAAAAGAGGGAAGTTGACAAAAAGTTGAACGATGATTCCCAAAGACGACCATTATAAAAAAACGATGAAAAAAGTTGAATAACATTAAAAGTTTAATAGGTGAAAACTTAAAAAGTAATAGCCCACATCTCCTAAAGAAGACACACATTTAGAAAGTTAAACGACGATTCTACGATCAAGTGTTAAAAAGTACTGTAGATAGCAATCGAAAAAAGAGCGGAATAAGAAGAAGAAACTGAATAATAAAGACCAAAAATAACAATAGGGCGAGAGCTGTTCAGCTCTCCCACTAATTAGAAATTCCTCCTGCTGCCGCTTGGTTTGTTTTATCCGGCACTGCGCCAGCGGCTGCATTATTTTGCCGTCCTGCTGTGCCATAAAATGAGCAGCCCGACTAATCGATAGCGGCATATCATTACTGGTAAACTTCCGTCATTTATTATTATGGATTCGTCGAATCGTTGTTGCTGTCCTACAGTTTAGTGTAATGTATAGGGTGAAAAATTATCAATAATTATGCAAATATGTGATAGTGAAATACTTGTGTACATTAGTCAGCCAACATTTATTTAGGATGACATCCAAAAGGCATCAGAAGTCATCCAGACCATGGTGACCAGTAACATGCATGCAGCTAAGGCACAAACACGACATATCCGTCCAATAATCTGTGTTAGAATTTCAATAATACTTAACATCATTTAAATAAAAATAGCTGATTTTGATTGATGCTGATACTCCTTTAACACAGAAAATCACAGCTCTTTAGTAAAACCACAATTGGTTTTTTTAATTTTTAAAATAAAAAAAGTAAGAAAAATAGTCAGTTTTAACCTTTATTATTTATTGTTGTTTTTAAAAAAATATGTTTAAAAAATGACAAGCATTAGTTTTAAAAACAACTTCACTGAGGATGAAAGTGAAACATTTACACCCTAAATATGAGCCATAGATATGATCCAAGACATCCATTGTGTCTTGCTGGTATAAAGGAACCTTATACATCCAATATATTCCTGTGGGTGAGAGAAAAATGATGATAAAATATTAAATGTGGCCAGTAGTCAATCAGCATTCTGCCGTATGAATAGTTATAAAGATTCTAATTTTACATCAGTGTCTCGCTAGCCATTAACCTCATGACATGACATGTAATGACCAAACATGTGTTGACCCCAATCTGGGGTACCGTACAAGAGCTGGAGTGGAGCTAACTGAAGCTAACTCCAGCTCAACCGTGCAGTGGAGGGAGAGGATACCTGTGTAGTGTGGCCAGATGGGAAATAAAGAAATATGGTACTGTCGCTTTAAAATGATAATATTTTGACCCAAAGTATCATAAGAAATATAAACAACTTTAAAAATTACAGTGAATTTACAACAAACCTATTCTATGTGCACATTACCTACGGAAATCACATACGTTTAGTTACTTCAATTAAACAATTACTTCATTCATTTCCGGAGCTAGAGACTTGATGTTTTGTCTGTGTTTTCTTTTACACTGTAATATCTCACACCACTTGAACACTGCAGCAGCGGCAAAAGGCTTCAGCCTCATTCAACAGGTTGAATCACTGAAGCGTAGTGTCCAAATCACAGACAGACCTATTAAGCTCCTTGTTTTACGCACCAGGCTCTGCACCACCAGACTCTTTTCTTTTTCTAGTTTGTTTCGGTATGTCTGGCAACACTGTACCTGTGTGCCATGCAGCATCCGATCCCAGGTTCCTCTTAACGCAAAGCACCAGGAGGAGGCTCTTGTCTTTGGTGGTTGTTAGCAGCAAACACTGAACTGAACACAACCCACACTCCCTAGCATTCTCAGGGCTGCCTGACCAGCCCTGGGCCACTACAATACTACAAAGTACAAAGTGGAGTACTTGTACTGTGCATAATTATCTGCATTTTTGCACAACCACCAAAATGTTTCACAATATCCTTCAGCTATTGTAGAATCTGTTTCCTTTACCATTAACAAAAAAGAGAGAATTCAACACTTCTGACTTATTTAGAAGTCCAGACTGTGCCTCATGCCAAGGTCTCTAAACCGTCCTCTTTGTGGCTCTAGAACATGAAAATATAAGTCTGAGATGAAGATGCTAAAATATGCAACAGGCTAAGTAAAGGAAAACTGTCACACTTACTCATGAGTGCAGCTATTTGAACAGTGAACAGATCAGTGCAGAATTCCACCAATTTAATTTAATATCCCTTTGAAGTGTCTTAAGTGTTTTGATAAAAAATTAGCTTCCTCTAGTCTCTCTTGTCTACTATCAGCACATAGTTCAGTTTCCTTGTTGACATGTCTAGACATGTCTATGCTGGCGTGACTGCAGTGTTCATGTGGCATACAGGCAATGCCATTAGAGGCATAAAACTGCAATAGTACGTGTTTTCTACTTGGGAAATAAAATGTAATCAATGTTCAGTTTCTGCATTCTATATAGATTTTTGTGAGGACTTACCAACAACGACAACAACATCCCAGCGCTAAAGCTTTCAGATCTGTACAAACCCTCTCTATGCAGAATCAGCAACTTTGTGGATGCCACATCTGAATTACACTGTAATCCTTTGGACGTATTCAATGCCCCCGCCCTAGAAAAGACTCTCATTTGGTTTTTACCCAGGAAGGAGGAAGAGTACAGGAACATGACCTTTCTCGACATTATCACTAAACTATATATTGCACAGGCTTGTACAGTAGGAGAGGGTGATATGGCCTCAGAATTATATCATAATATGGATATGGATGGAGCAGGTACAGTATTCTCACCCAGATCATTGTGAGATTATATTAGACTATATGCATAAAATAAATATTGTCTTTACATTCTTTATTGTATGTTTTTCAGTTGATTTATATTACATAGTAATAACATACATAGTATGTTCCAATATTCCTATGGTGATCCAAGGTACTGTAAGGTACTCATCTACTACTAGCCTTTAGGAGGACTTATATTATCTAAACTGGTAATATATTGCACACTTGATGCTGGAGGAGAAAGTAACCCCAAAACTAGCCTTCATCTAGCAGCACTTCCTCTGCAAACGTGGACATCTGACAGTGAGGACGGTGGCGTTTGCGTCGTGTCAACACTGATGGTTTTGCTTATATTTACTCATTATATTTGGTAACCAGTCCTTTAAACAAGCATAAGAAATAATCAAGCATCATCTTATTTTTCTTTCATGTGATATTGTTTCTCAAACACAAACAACAGCATGACTATACTACACTTTGGCCAAGAAAAAGCAGGATATTCCTTTTTTAATCATGGTACAGTGAGTCTGCTGAGGAAATTGGGGAAGAAAAATAGTGGCAGACTTATAGGAATAAACATACAAACATGAAAATGTGGACTACACCTGAATACAGATGAACTAATAACTAACCTGTAATACTGTAAAATGGATGGCATGTCAATTCTGTAATACAGTTTAAACATTGAATAAAACAGTACAACAATATCGCAATAAAAGCACAAATGGAACCTTTAGGGGAGCAGAAAAGACAAAATAGCAAAGAGAAATGAAACACATGGTGATGATTGAAGCAGGACAGGAGATAGAAAGAAGGGAATCAGTGGAGCATGGATAAGGTGAAGACAGAGAGGGAAGGAGGGAGAGCTGAAGCCTTGTAAATGTTGGATGAGAGATGTATACATGGCAAAGTGACTCACTGGAGCTGCCCCAGAACTTGTGAGGGCAAGTACTTTACACCACTCACTCACTCACTCACTCACTCACTCACTCACTCACTCACTCACTCACTCACTCACTCACTCACTCACTCACTCACTCACTCACTCACACACACACACACACACACACACACACACACACACACACACACACACACACACACACACACACACACACATATAGAGTCCCATCGAACTACCGGCCAATAACCTGCCTCTCCACTACATAGAAGCTCATGTTAGGCATCATCGCAGCTAAGATAAGTGGGCACATGGGTCAGTACATGAGCGAAGCACAGAAGGGCATTGGTAAGGATACCAGAGGAGCCAAATACCAACTCCTGGACAGAACAGTCGCCCAAGACTGCAGAGTGCAACACACCAACCTGTGCACAGCCTGGATCGACTACAAGAAAGCTTATGACTCAATGCCACACACATGGATCACTGAATGCTTGGAGCTGTACAACATCAATAGAAATCTAAGGGCCTTCATTGCAAACTCGATGGGGTTGTGGAGAACTACCCTTGAAGCCAATGGGAAGCCACTTACCCAAGTATCCATCAAATGTGGCTTATACCAAGGAGATGCACTGTCCCCACTGCTGTTCTGCATAGGTTTGAACCCTCTCAGCCAAATAATAAACAAGACTGGCTATGGATACCGACTCCGGAACGGGGCCACCATAAGTCACCTCCTCTACATGGATGACATCAAGCTGTACGCCAAGAATGAGCAAGACATCGACTCACTGATCCACACCACCAGGACATTGGGATGTCATTTGGACCCGAGAAATGTGGGAGGATGGTGACAAAGAGAGGCAAGGTAATTCACACAGAAAGGGTCTCACTCCCAGAAGGAACAAAAGCAGACATTGAGGACAGTTACAAGTACCTTGGAATACCACAGGCGAATGGCAACCTTGAACAGGCAACAAGGAATGCAGCAACAGCCAAATACCTCCAACGAGTAAGGCAAGTCCTAAGAAGCCAGCTCAATGGCAAGAACAAATCCCGGGCAATAAACAGCTACGCCCTGCCAGTGATCAGATACCCTGCGGGACTAATAAGGTGGCCAAAGGAAGAGATACAGACCACAGGTGTTAAGACACAAAAGCTCCTCACCATGCATGGAGGGTTCCACCCCAAATCCAGCACCCTGAGACTGGCCGAGGACTAGTGAGCGTGAGAGCCACTATCCAGGATGAAACAGCCAAGATCCATAAGTACATCAAGGATAAGGCTCCAACAGATGACGTGCTAAGTGAATGTCTCAGGCAGTGAAGAACAGAGGATGAGATGCTGGAAGAGGGACCATCATGGGAGGACAAGCCCTTGCATGGGATGTACCACTGGAACATAACTGAAGTGGCTGATCTCAACAAATCCTACCAATGGCTTAAAAGGGCCGGGCTGAAGGACAGCACAGAGGCACTCATCCTGGCTGCACAGGAGCAGGCGCTGAGCACCAGAGCCATCAAAGCCCCGATCTACCACACCAGACAAGACCCAAGGTGTAGACTGTACAAAGAGGCTCCTGAGACGATCCAGCACATAACTGCAGGGTGTAAGATGCTGGCAGGGAAAGCATACATGGAACGCCATAACCAAGGGGCTGGCATAGTATACAGGAACATCAGCGCAGAGTATGGACTGGAAACCCCAAGGCCAAAGTGGGAAACACCTCCCAAGGTGGTAGAGAATAAGCGAGCCAAGATCCTGTGGGACTTCCAGATACAGACAGACAGAATGGTAATGGCGAACCAACCAGACATTGTGGTGGTGGACAAAGAGCAGAGGAAAGCCGTAGTGGTGGATGTGGTAATACCAAGTGATGGCAACATCAGGGAAAAGGAACATGAGAAACTAGAGAGATACCAAGGGCTCAGAGAAGAACTGGAGAAGGCTTGGAAGGTGAAGGCCACAGTGGTGCCTGTGGTGATTGGAGCACTGGGGGCAGTGACCCCCAAATTGGAGGAGTGGCTACAACAGATCCCTGGAAAAACATCCGACATCTCAGTCCAGAAAAGTGCAGTCCTAGGAACAGCAAGGATACTGCGCAGAACCCTCAAGCTTCCTGGCTTGGAAAACGGATGAGACCACCCGTGTGGGGTGAGAAGGGAGTTTTTTTTTTTTATACACGGTCTTCCAATTACTATGAGGATCACTTTTGCCTTCACCTTTACACATTTTTCTATTTCTTCCTGTTGCCATCACTATTAGTGCAGCTGTGTCTCTGCTTGTCCACCACCACTGCTGCATGTCTATCATGTCATTGTTGGGGTGTCTCTAGGACTCCAGTGTCCCAAGTATGCCAAGCCTGCTAGCAGCTGGATTGTTTCAGAGAGTTATTTCTTGGGTTTTTGCTGCCTGAGATATTTACTAATGCCTTTAAAGGTGGGAAATACTTTTAAAAAAAGCTTGTTTTTCATGAATTGGCAATGATATTGTGATATGAAGTTCATACAGTATCTCCAAAACGTCATTGATCACCTGGTCGAAGAGGAGTAAAGACAGAAATGTGTCTGAAAATGAATACATGCATATTTGGAGCAGCCCCGTTTGAGTTGGGCAAGTAAAATGATTATGAATAAGACTTCTAAAAGTGAAGAATAGACACGGGATAAACTGAATAATATACTATAAACAAAGACCTACTGTATAAAAGTAAATGTAATTAATATGATTATTGTGATAGAGGGTGTTTAACTGAAATACAGTTTAAACATGAACAAGGTGACTGACTCACCTTGGTGACTCCGAGGATGTGTGTTTATAATGTTAGTGACAAATGTGCAAGCACCATCGTTGTGCATAAATTTTAGACAGCTAAGCCTTGCTGTCAGCACAATAAGTGTCTGCTACTCCCCTGTCACTGCCTCACTTGTTTGGCTCACATTTGTTACTGTTTTTATAATTTTATATTCTAGCATTTGTTTATGTGCTACTGTACTTACATGACAGAATAATAGCAGGGCAGACAAAGGTTTCCTCATATCTTTATTATGCCCTCTGTCACACTGTTGAGGAAACACAATCGGGACTGTCTTTCTCCTGATTATTACTTTTCTCTGGGATGCTTCTACTGCATGTGTGTTGCTCTCAGATTTTATTTATTGACACAGAGACGCAGCAAACAACAAAATATTTTGAACACAGAAATGAATCAAAATAACATGTTCCATTTACAGGAAATTCAATGATAAATTCAGAAAATAGTTGTCCTGTGTCACAGCCAACACAGTTCACCTTTGGACACCTGCTATTAGGCAATTTAATGCTCAAGCAAGGAAAGAATTAGTAGATATTCTTACATTTACAACAGCTTTATTCTTTAAAATCTAATAAATCTCTCTTTCAAAGATCTTCATCACACCTAATATCAATTTGATTATTTAAAGTCAATAAACTTAATGTAACCTTAAAACAGCTTAACTAGTTTGCTCCAGTTAAACAGGCCTCAAGTCCACCGTCCGACAAACAAAACATGTCAGGGAGCAGAATGGAGTTTTGGACTTAGTCACAGTGTGGACAGTCATATGCAAATGTGTCCACCTTTCTGGCCTACTGATGCATGCATGCAAGTATCTGTGTGTGGTAAAAGTGTCAGGGGCTGAGATTGCAGTTTGCAGGCGGACCACTGACGCATGTCCAAACCTTGGCCACTGTCTCTCT